>NC_028451.1:23196163-23202133 GCF_000263155.2 Setaria italica | reverse complement strand
TCGTCTGGCATCAGCTTCAGCTTATAAGCCGGCTGAAAAGTTGAAACGGCTGATTTGTTGTGAGAGAAAAACACTGTTTGGTGGCTGATAAGCCAGCTGAATAAGCTGAAGCGAACAGGCCCGATATGGAAGATTGAAGAAACCATGAATCGTGAGATTAGGAGTGATTATTACAACTCAATTAAAATGACAAAATGTCAGCCTATCAGAATGTATTGTAAATTTCAGAGTTCCTAATTACTTTACCACCACAACTGCCATAAGAATGTATTTATTTAACACGTAAAATCAAATAGCGCGCGGCCAATGCTGCTACCACAGTAATATCAGTCCAATATCTCTCAAGTTTGTTAGGTGCCGCTCTCAGAAATTTGGATCCCTCTTGGTTTAGGGAGCGGTATTAACAACGGACGTATTATTCAATTTTCTCATGTTTGCCAATGTAGTTCCCGGAGAGGCTTTTACTCTCTTTTCACTCTTTTGATTTTTTTTTCCTCATGTGCCTTAGCTTCTAAATTATCTAGTTGTTGCTGCTACCTTTTTTTAAAAAAGATCCAACTGTCCAACAAATACTTTTAGTCACAAAACAGTGCAAATTGCAGAAGATTCAGTGCAAAGCATATACAAGCTCGGCCACTTGATTCAACCGTACCATTAGCATTGACTCAGGCTCGGTGGTACATATAAACGAGCATTCGTCGACCCGTTAGTACTGGCTAAATAAATTTGGATCTAATACTAATTCTAATATTAATATCAGATTCAAATTTAGTAGCCCGTAGCCTTGGAGAGGCCATGTTCCCAATGCTTCCCATGCCCAGCGTTGTCGGAAGTCGGAACGTACTGCCGCATATAGCACGTACCACGCACAACCAACAAGCTAGCTAGCAGTACAGTGAATGATGCATGGATCTATAGGAATAGTGTGGCATCTGGTCCAACGATACCATTAGTAGTGCTGCCTCATTAGCAGGCATGACGCCTCTCTACCAGTGGATGGCAGATGGCATCTTGAGACACATAGCTACAATTTTGACTGGAAACATGCATAGCTAATCATGATGGCAACTTGAATTCTCAAACAATGTCACGGCGGCTGTGCTCCTGGTGCCTCCCATGCGTAGCATCTATACTTACTGCCGCATCCAACGCTGTGAACAGAGCCATCAAGCCGGCGCCCGGCGGACAAAGTTTATAACGTGTCATGGTGTGGCTTCAAGAATGTGAAGAATGAAGTAAACTGCGAAGGAATAGCTGCCTTCCCTGATTTATAGGGTGGGAAACAAACATGCTGTTGGGGGCTAAATAAAGACAGTGACTCCTCTACCAACCCTCTTGAGATCAGCTGGGAAGCACCCGGGCAACAAGGGGCTCTTTACAGTTACTGATTGTATGTGGGCACGTTTAGATGAATTATTTCGAATATCATGTTCACATCATGTGCCTATTTTAAATTCACTTCGAACGAGTACTATTCAGACAAATTAATAGGTGAATCAATATGCACAATATAAAAACTATAATATAATCAATGTATGAGAGGAAATAGTTGCATCTACCATGTGCTTTCACACATGACGCACTAATATATATATTGATCTGTTTTAACTCCAGGATAATGAACTATATGCACAACTACATCACTCTGGTCTAAATGCTGTTCAATGGCTCTATCAGCTCTGTTACAAAATTACAACCACAATATGAGATTGACATACCATATATGGCCATCTACAACCAAAACACTGTCTTTTAAAGAAAAAGGAAGAATGAAAATGTCTCAGATACAGCCGCAATATTGGCAATTACAAGTGTCCTTTCACGAATGATGAATATTCATATCGATATGATATGATGACAAAAGAACTATATATTCACGAACGGAAAAAATCAATGCTATGAATGCAATGGAGTCTATGAACAAATACATATATTTATTGGATTCTTTTTTCTTACTCCGTACAATTGAGTCGTGAGAAACTACGTACTACATAGTACGTATTACTGAGGACAGTACAGAACTGTAGTGTTGAAATGGAACCCACATTTAGATACCAGAATACAAGTGGGGAAAATATGTCGTGTTGGAACATACATCGATTTTATTTCGGGCAGCCTTTAGCAGATGCGCATGGAAAGATAACTGAGATGCACAAGGATTTGATCTGAAGGCCACTTATTCAGACCCGGACGAGTGACGACCTACTAGTGGCTTCCCAAGCAACAGTTCTCATCGTCAGAGCCACAGCAGGTTTTGCCACACTGAATCCAGATGCCATTCCTCGTGAAATAGCAGCATCGGCACCCTGTCATTGATCATAAAAATCTTCACATGAGCGATATATAAATTATTTACATATTTGCATGTCCTGCGTGGATGGATCACACGACATGTGATCTTTCATTACATGGAAAACTTGGGGGGAAAAAACAAAACCTTCAATACCTTGCGGGTGAATACCGTCCCTCCTGGCTGCTGCAGGCATGGCCACAGCAAAGATGACTGCAGCCATTGCCCAAATGAAGAGTGCAAGAAGTGTGTTCCTCCTCATCCTACCTCAGTCACTCAAAGCTCCACTTCCAAAATCTTAAGACTTGTGAGCAGGTGATGATTTGGGCGACTAGCTCACTCTCCTTTTATAGATGCACAAATATTCCCATCCATTGAATCGCATAATACAAAACGTTCATCCACCAGTATGGAGAGAGTGTGATCCTGACGTGGAATGTCCTTTTTTTGCTTTCTTTCCCTTCGAATGCAGCAATGTTTGAATATGCATGTGACATATGAGACAATGAGTGAGATAATGAATCTTTGGCTCTCATAGGCTCTGAAGACTTCAGTCCATTGGCCAGCCAAGCTATGTCCGCCTAGTGGAAATGCACGGGGAAGTCAAAGAAGTTAGGCACTTTTGGACTATACAGTATAGAAAGAACATGATCGTCATGTGCCTCGGCCTGCATAATGGCTGTGTTTGGTCTCATCTGCTGGCTCCTTGGGTTGTTGAGGTTTCCCTCTTACCCTTGAGCGAATATTTGCCTAATCCGTTGGACAGGAGATGTTGGCTATTACGATTTATATGTTGCAATTATATTGGAGGGTTCAGACTTCAAACTCTCGTATGGGCATGTTTCAAACAATTGAATAATAACTCCTCCAATTAACCAAAGCTTACTAGAGCTAATTGTTCCTACACACAACAAACCAGCAGAAAGGATCCAGTTATCTATAATCACACACTAAACATGACTTCCGGCACATGCATTTTTCAAGAGGATTCAGATGTGTGAGCACTGAGCACGAGTGGCTTCCAAGGCAACACTTCAATTCTCATCATCATCGGAGTCACAGCAAGACTTGGAAGCCAGTCTTCGTGAAATAGCAGCACCGGCACCCTGTTAGTATTAATTCATCACCGTAAAAACTTCACATTGGTATATTTACGGCAGCGTTCAGCAGTGAACGAGTCACTTGACACTGTACCACAACACTAAAATGCCGGTACAAGTAGAAAATTACTGGTATAGGAGTAGCTCTCTAATGTGTCGGCTGAGGATTGAAGTTGGTAAGTAAGAGATGTAATTGTGACCGCAAGAAATCATTTAATCCTTGACAGATTTTTTTGTGATGTTTATAGAAAATGTTATAAATAGGGCAACATCTCTGATAATTTATAGATTTTCGTTACATATTTGCAAATGACCCATCCGGGCTTTAATTTGGGCTCAGTTTCTATGACAGAACCTCTAATAACTGTCATAGAGTGAAAATAGAAATCGTCACGAATTTGATATTGTGCTCAAACAATAATACGGTGATAAAGAAACCCATCAGTTTAAGATACTGAGTTCACACATGGATCCAAACTACTGCATAATATTTTTTTATGAGAATGTATTATCCGAATTCTCTGAATTTATTCATGTTTAAATTCTGTTTTTCTTAGTTTTATAAATTGTTATTGCATAGGAAAAACTCCCGTTATATATATTCTCTTAAAACATTTAGGCCCGCTTCAACATTCTCCTGGGCTTAGCCCGCTTCGTCCCAGCTCCCCCGCAAGACGGAAGAAAAATGAGACTCAGATCCGAGGTACTTTCAAATTTTGTATATGTACTTTTCTTTTAAAATGACAATCTCCTTTCAAAACAACTTAATTCTTATTTTAAATAACTATCAATGTGATAAAATAAGATCCAACATCAATGAATATTTTTATAATAAAATCAACTAGAAGTGTTTGATTGTACTATTTCAACAAGAAAAATACACTTTTGAAAAATGTATAAAAATGTTAAGCATAAGGACACATCTGAAATGGACATAGCAAGTTGTTGTAGTAGGTTCCACAAAAATATTGAACATGGTCTTTAATAAGAAATTGAATTGGTTCTTCATACTTTGTCGTAGTTTTAAAAAAAATGTTCAGTGAGGCCTCTTTGGAATTATTAGACCTGATCGCAGTATGATTCGCACCTGCTGGCATTGTTATCATCTCCATAGTCCATTAGCCAAGAAACTGAAACTTGAAAAGCTCGCAGATGCCTCAGACCACTCATGACAAAGCCAGATTTTTCATATGTTATGTTTTCTGACAAAACAAAGGCCCAATTTATTATATATCCAACAAAAACTGCGGTTTATAGTTCTACAACAGCCAAAAAGAAATATACAGATTCATCATGCTACATGCATCTATATATTGCAGAACAGGAAGTTGGGATTTGGCCATTTGGGAATGGGACCTTGCAATTTGTAAAGGTTGGGGGGCATGTCCACGTCGGAGCGCTACGTCATGCAGCCACGCAACTCCTGATCCAGGGGGCAAGAAGAACTCGTTGCGGTCCGGGTTGCGCCGTCACCGGCTCACCGCTCTCCTTGCTCCCCCCTTCTGTCCCCCGCCGCGGTCTCCCAAGAGGCCCGATTGACGCCCCCGGCTCCCACCGCATCGTCGGGATACGCCTGCCGTGCGCGCGGGTTGAATCCGGAGCTCGACCCCGTCGTCTTCATCGACAGTGCCAAGCCCTGCTTCGCTTGTCATCCATTCTAAGGTTGGATCTTTCCTTTCTGCGCCCACATGTTCTCCATCTGAGCCGAGATCCCAAATTCCCGCAGCATTAGGCTTTCATTCAATCGCTCGGATCCTAGATTCCAAACGCCTAACTCGCCGTGGGTTTTGGCCGTACCTGCGGATTCTTTTTAATGGGATGAAATAGGCTAGGAAAAGTACTGTATTTCTCATTAGGAAAATGGGGAAAGAAGCTTTGTTTTGTTAGTACATTGTCTTACCCGGCGAGGTTATTCTTGAACTGCGATTTCTTTGTTGATAATGTTCCTGTGCAAGCCAAATATATATTGGTTAACTGTCGGCTATGTTTTTCCAGGTATCCCGCGATGGGGATCAGCAGGACTCAAGTGAATCTGCTAAGGTTGCTCGACTCTGCTCCACGGCAGGAGAACCAGGCTAAGCTCATCCATGTAAGCACAGGGATCCCTTAGATTTGTAACAAGCTTATGTCATACAATTGGATCCCTTGGCCTTTTCCATTCAGCTAGTTTAGGGCCTGTTTGTTTGAGCTGCAGTTTTTGAGCTTTTTTGAAAAGCTGCTGCTGGCATTTTGGTTCTAAAAAGCCAACACTAGCTTTTAGAAGATGTGTTTAGGCCCTGTTTGTTTGAGCTTCCTGGCAGTTTCTCAGCGTGAAAAGTCAGAAGCTCAAGCAAACAACGATCTTCTCGTGTAGCTTCGGAAAAGTTGGAAGCTCTGAAAAGCTGAGTTTATATGGAAAGTTGGAAAGCTCAGTTTTATGATCTTTTCTTAGTTTTTTGAGCTCAGAAAGCTAACACATTTTCTAAAAGCTGGTGTTGGCTTTCTAGAAGCAAAAACCCAGCAGCAACTTTTCGGAAAAGCTCAAAAGCTGCAGCTCTACAAACAGGCCCTTAACTTGGGGGATTCTCTAAAGTCCACCAG
>NC_028451.1:23176847-23195634 GCF_000263155.2 Setaria italica | reverse complement strand
TTTTGGGCTAAAAAAGCTACAAAAATCTCGTTAAACTAAGCTTTTCAGCTTCCCATATAAACTCAGCTTTTTCAAGCTTCTGGCTTTTCGGAAGCTGCACGAGAAGTTTGCTGTTTTTTTGAGCTTCTGGCTTTTCACGCTGAGAAGCTGCCAGGAAGCTCAAACAAACAGGGTCTTAGTCTTGAATGGCAAAAATGAACTGTTACACTTATTTCTCTATATTGCATTGCAGTCGGAACTTTTGGTCTGCATCTAGTGCAGCATAATCAGAAAGTTACAATCTAGATGACGTTTTTAGGTTTATGCAATAATTAGGGAAATGAAGTGAATATTCTAGGGGGGAATCATTTTTGCATTCTTGGATTATTTGCTGATTCCTAACAATACCAATGACTAGTTCATTTTTAACTTACGAGACACGATGAGTATCCTTTCTATGATATTCGACTTGATTGTTCTCTTAGCATCTGTAGCCCTCAATTGCAGTATGTCACCACATCCCGGGAACTGTTAGAGCAGCTGGCAGCAGAAACTACATCAGAAGGGATATCAAGGTATATATGAGTTTTGTGTGGACAATAATATTGCAGCTGACACATTTTAGGACAATAAATAGAATATAGTATAGACTGCCTATAATTTATGACCAGACTAGTATTACCTGATGTCCAGTGTTAGAATTAGCTGTCTGTCAATCCATCTTTTATTTTGTACAGATTCATCTAACCAATCATTTTTTTTTAAAAAAGAAAGAGATTCATCTAACCAATGCAGTATATTTTTAACAAATGAACTGGTTTCTTACGTTCACTCATGGTGTATTCCAGAATAAATAAATTGTGCTGATGACTGATGTCTCAGGGTCCTTCATGCTAGTATTTTAAGCAAGGACTCCGTGGACACAGTTGAATAATGAATAACTAATTAATAATTTTATTCTAGTGCAATCCATTAGTCAATAGTCCACTGTAAAGTTTTAGTCGTGTTCATTCTATGCATGCCAAAATAAGGGGCTACTTCTTCCAAACTCATAGTTTGTTACCTTCATTATTAAATCTTAAATAGGTTTTATGTTTGCAAAGTACTTGTTGTTACTCGATTATGCTTACTCACTATACAAAGATAAGAGATTTCTATCAACTCTAGAATTGTATGTTTCAATCAATTTCATTTAATAGATAACATGCTTTTAGCTCACCAAACTGATTCTCATTTTCTTCCAAATACTGATTTTTACTGATCTGGCCTCCAGTGTAGAGAGTTTTGCATCTGCTATTTTGATCATCGTTTATGTTATTGTTTTTCACATCTGTTGAGAATGCATTCCTCTTAATTCAGTGTTTCAAAAGTCAAATTGAATGAGTATTCTGACAAGATTGAAGAACTTGCTGCAAGGCTTGCTTCCAAAGTGGTATGCTTTTTGTTTATCCTATCAGTCTTCACTTTTGTATGAAATACATCTTTTCGAGATTTTACAATTATATGTTCTGGTATTTTTCAAAAGCTGGCTATTTGATGGGCTATAAATGGATGGATTCCTTTGGACTTTAGAGTTGTTCTGGCCTTCATACCACTTTTGAAACCGTCGTGCATTTTACTCTTTTTTCGAAATGTAGATGCTCCGCCATTTAGATCTGATTGCACAAACATTAGCACTTTCTAAATACTATATTTTTACGGTTCAGCCAGATGATGCACTTAATGAGATACAAGAAGAATACTCTTCCGAAGTGGAACATGTAAGAAGTCCAATAGCCCTATCCTCAGGATTGAAGAGGAGATTAACGTAAGTTAACTATATTGCCTTGCATGTGCAAATTGGTAATCTACCTTTTCTCTCGGTGCTAGATCAAGCTCATTTTTTGTGAATTGTGACGAAGCAGTGCTCAAGTAGAGGCTAGAGAAACTGTCAGCGAAAAAGAAAGAGATGTTGGAGCACCTATTAGATTGGATGCAGACGCCCAAGCTCAGATTGAAAAACATAGGTACATTTAATATTGCCTTATTTTCTTGGTTGTTACCCATGGCCTCTCATTTACCTGGCCCTTTTGCCATATTAGTCTGATGACTTGGCATTCTTTTTTTTTTTGCCTACTTGTGTGTCATGAATCATTTTCAATCCTTTCTACTGTTCTCAAGTGTAACAATGCTGCATAGGCTGTCTAGTTTGGATGTTACTTATTTAACACTGAATTGACATTTTTTCTTTGTGACACCTCTATATATGCAGAAATCTGCAAGAAGGTTTTACCGATGAAATGGTTGAATTAGCTCGCCAACTGAAGGAGACCAGTCTTTTAATGAACCAATCTGTGCAGGAGACTGAGAAGGTAGGCCTTTTTTGAAATTCCATGCCATTTGTTTCTGCCACCTACTCACCTGATAAAACTTGGCAAACATGCAAACCATTCAACATTCTTGTACTGTTTCCTGGATGCCATTCTATGATACGATTTATTGTAACTGTTTTTGTGCCCTTACATCAGCATTGTTAGTGTACTCATTGTAGAAATATAAACTTTAAGGAATAATGCATTGTTAATGTACTCAATTTGGAACTTTGGTCAATAATTCAGTTGTAGTTTTTGCATAGTTCTATATAATTCATATAAGTAAATGTTAGGATCCTGGCTGTCAATAATATGGCATTGTAGAGTTGCATCAAGATCACTGCAGTACAAGTTTATGTTTCATCGAAGGACACAAACTCTGTGTAGCTTCTTGTATGTTTTAGTTTGTTGAATGCTTATCCTGAACGTTCATATACTGATGCTGCAGATACTTGATTCAACAGAGAGGGTTGTGGAGCATAGCTTGGCAGGCACCAGTCATGCTAATGCACGTGCAGTGGAAGTGTATTCATTGACCTCCAAGACAACATGTTTCCAGTGGCTTCTGCTTTTTGTGATGACCTGCATGTTTTTCATGGTGGTTCTGCTCATACGGATTACATGAGACCCTGGGACTCACATACAGCACATGATTTTTGCTTCTTGAAAATGGTGTTCCAGTCTTACTAAGACCATGAAAGATGCTGGGCACTTTCTCTAACAAGGTTCCAACTGCCACACAAATATATATTGCACAATGGTTGCTGACCGAGTCATGTGAATAATTCCTCCTTTTTTGGATAGCTGTATTGAGTTGTGTTCACTGTATATATGCCCTATATGGATTCCATGTTTTTAGCTAATGAATAGAAATGTGACTGATTACTGGAAGTGATTAAACTGTAACTGCAGGAATGCCAACTGAAATACAAATATTGAGCCAGTTATTCTGTTGCTTTGTGCCCCATGATTATGTTCCCATCTAGCTGTTTTATCCAAATGTGGAAATGTGAGTGATACTGAAAGCCGTTGCAAATGCTAAAGATGGATCTTCTTTAGTGATTATGTAGTAGGATGGGTGCTATTTGCCTATTCATCTTCAATTGAAAATTGAAATGTTGGGTCGTTGCAGTCTTTGAATGCCATTTCATTGTTGCCATCTTTGGGTCAGCTTATGGGCGTGGCGTGGCACCTAACAGAAATTCCCCTAAAAAGCATATAATTTACTAGAATTTTCGTGATTTGTTACAGGGTCCATGATCTATTTAGTTCGATTATACAAAAAATTAAAAGATCAGTAATATGATCGTCTTGAACTCATCCGACGAAATTATTGTAATTCTTTTGTCAACTTTGACCCACTTTTTTCTTTCTAGTACATTTTTGCCAATTTTGCTGGCAACTGAGTTTACTGGTAAGTACAGGTAAAATGATTGTTAAGAAAACTCGAGGAAATTCAGGACAAAAAATTCAGAAATACAGTCAGGTACCAGTACTTCAAAGTTTAGGCCGGTTATGGGTTATGGGTAAATTCTGGCCGATTCAAGTTGCTAAATTTAAAATCTGATCCATATATCTCAGACAGTACAAAAATTCAGATTTGTTGTTTCCTGCGACATTCAATCTTGTTCTTGCTAAGCTTATGTAACTGGTTGAAACTAGTTACGGTACAAACAAAATTAGACCCGAAGAAGCTGAATGTCAAGTAGAAAAGGTTTATCAAAACCATCTTATCTCAAGAGTCAACACTGACTGATCTAGATGATGTCAACAGTCCAACAACTACAATGTCTGATCAGTCCAAGTCCAGTAAAGCGGCGCATCTTATCGCAAATTCCAGCTGTGGCAAATCACAATTGCGTAACTGGACCCTATATATACATAGCACATTACCATCTTTGCTGTTCACACCAAGAAATCTGGAGATTCAACAGATTAGGAGGTATAAAGACGAACACTGTCCTCGCCCTTGCGGCATGGCTGATGCTGCTTGCGTTCTTCATCACAACGGTGACAGCTTCACTGCGTGAGCGCGAAAATTACTTTCCTCGCTATTACAGTATTCATTTCTTGGCGTTCATGGAACCTTGACATGCTACCAAGATGCTGTTTCGTTGTTCTCATCAGTAGGGTAACTGGCAGCCTTGCAATTAGTTAGGTCATCAGTCATGTTGTTCTGCTGTTGGCATGTTGGCATCAGCCCATGGCCTTTTCCTGATCCTGGTCTTGGATCCATTTCATTTCAGCGTGCCAGTGCTGCTGGCTGGTTCAGCAGCCGACGTTGACCTGCGGCCACGCCTGCTGCGGCGACAACTGCTGTCCGCCCCAAGGACGATGGACGAAAATCTTGAATTCCTGACGCCTGTTCGATGTTCATAGATCATGAACGACATGATGACATCAAATAAACTCAACTGGGATGTCGTAGTTGTACCCCTATTGCTCATATGTGAACATGTGATGCATGGTGCAAGCTGCCAATAAAACATCTCGTGGTTCCTTGAGGTGGTACACCAGAAGGGAGAGCTTCTCTAATTGATGGTGAACATAGACCATAGTTGCAGAGAAGGTGTTTCAACAATAAATTAAATTTCATATATATGCTTCGAGCGTGTCCTTTCCTAATCTCACAATAATCTAGTAATCATATATGGCGACAGTGCCTTCCTTCCCTAGATCTAAAAGTCAACAATACATTCTATCTAAAATGGGCACTAGCATCGCGCCCCCAACAGATCAGTTTTGCCGTCAGGCCGAACCCATCAGTCTAAGGTACATGAACACCCAGAAAGCTAACACCCACAGTCCACAACAGAACCCGCAGTATCCACTACCACAAGAGGCGACTGCAGAGCTCTTACTGTCATCAACTCCAACAAGAAAGCGGCATTCGCCCATTGATGGGTCTAGGTAGGTTATCATCCCAAGCCCATCAAAATCGCAGCTCTTTGGGTCCTGTTTCTGCTGCTGATAGTAGCTGTTGAAAGCGTATGAAACATTGCCCTTCTGACCAATGCCGTAGCATGAACCTCCATAGTACAGAGTGGTGCAATCAGCCATGCTGCAAGCAAGCTTCATGTGATCAGAAACGCTATCGAGATTTCGAGCAGGGTTTGCCACACACCACCGTGATGGAAGGTAAGGAACCTCTTTAGCATTCTTCAGTACAGAATTGCCGAGCCCAAGATTCAAGGGGTACTTGGCTTGTCCATCAAAGGAGAAGATCCCCCAATGTCGCTCAAAGTTTCCTGGAAGTATGCTCTTCTGCTCTTCATCGAGGAGGCTGAAAAGATAGACATCAGCTGGAGGGACACCAGGTCGGAGTGGAGTTCCCTTGCTGCTTGTAATACGATTGATAAGCCCTTGATTGAAAGCCCTGGCTGCAGTTAAGTTTGCACTTGGTGCTCCCTCAGTTGGCCAACCTATCTCACCAATTGCGATTGGTAGGTTCCCGTAGCCGATTTTACCGAGAGCAGAAACTAATGTGTCAAAGTTCCCATCAAATGCATTATAGTATACATTGGGTCCATCTACTAGTGGGTGAGTAGATCCCTCAAAGAAGGCATAATCTTGTGGGAAATCTGAATTTTGGTAAAGACTGAGGAACGGGTAGATGTTGACAACGAATGGGGCCCCACTAGAACTCAAAAAAGCGGCCAGCTGGGTCATAATCTGAGTCAATTCTGTCCTGAATACTCCTTGGGATGGAACAGAAGCACTCTCGTATGCATCTGCATTACAGGGGACTACTTGCTTTACGTAGCTAGCAAGATTAGCTTTCACAAGTGATTGCTGAATATTTGTCATTGCTGGAATGATATATGATTGGAACTGACCCTGGTAGCTTGTCAGGAAAGGCTCATTGCCCACAGCAATATATCTGTAAAAAATGCAGTGTGTTAGCTATGAACAGAACATACCATTTAGGAGTCAATCCTGACTGCGCACAGCTCATTTATTATTGCAAGTAAAAGTAACTTTGTAAAGAGCGCACAAAAACTAATCACTCGCTAGCTGTTAGCATTAACCCAAATTAACTATACGTTTCATTGAGCAGTACATACTGCAATGCTCCCAGAACAAACCATTAACCATGATAAAATGATTTTAATCTATCACTGGTATTGACAAATACTGATTAAAATAGTCGGTTTCACTTCGTGTAAATAATGTAGAACATGATTTGAGTTAGGTGACTCAAAGATCACAATTTCAAATTTTCTTTTATGTTGTTAAAGTTATGAGATATGAATAGCGATTCAGTGATGGCTTGCTTAGAAAATAGCAGCTCAGGGACATCAATCAACAACATGAAATACAATGTTGCCGTTGACATACTCTACAGCATGAAGTAGACACTTCTATTTTTTATTAAACTCAGCAACACCATATGTTTCTAAGGGAAGTATTGACAAAAGACAATCAGAAAGAATGCTTAAATAGAAGAGAGATGTCCTAAATCAAATCCTATGATAAATTATTGGGCCATCAACAAATACCATCTAAACATATAAATTGGTAGCATAAATCCAAGGAATAAAACAAATGAAACCAGATCTCTCACTTTCGCACCAAACCAATCAGCAATAGCCTCCAATACGAGGAAAAAACATTCCACAAAAACTAAATAGGCCAAAGCATTACATCTGAAACATGGTTCATCTTCATGTCTATTTCAAATAGGAATCACCTAAAAAGCTGATCTTCATATCCACGAAATAAGAAGCATACAAAAGGTTCATCTTCGGCTCCACAACAATCAAAGGAGCTCACAACAAAAGCGAACATACTCCACTAAAAGCTAAAAAGTGATACAACCTTAAATACCTAACTCAAGTAAATCGACTACATAAATCCAAGATGGCCCAACCAACCACCAAGAATTTGGAAGCAAGAATCAAAAGGCTAGTGTACTACAATGCTGCAGCGCTACAGATCCAGAAAAAGGACTGGGGAGCTCACCGGATGTCGACGACGCCGCGGCCGACGTAGCGCGACACGTTCTGCGCGACCCAGGCGTCGGCGGCCGCCTGCGACCCTGCGATGCTCGCGAGCTCGCCGTTGGTGACGCCGACCATGACCTGGATGCCGCTGCCGGCGAGCGCGCGCAGCACGCCCGGGTCGGCGTCGAAGAGCTTCACCTTGCTGATCCGGTTCGCGCGCATCAGGTCCACCACCACGCCCGGCGGCGCGCGGTGCGAGGACAGGGTGCCCCAGTTCACCCCGATCGCGGCGTCGGCCGGCAGCCCGGCGCAGAGGGCTACCAGGAGGATGGCGGCAAGCAGCGTGGCGCCTCGGACGGCCATTGCGGGGGGTTTCCGAATCGGCGATCTTTGGCGGATTGGGAGGGGCTTCTGGGGATCAAAATGGGATCTTTGGGGTGGGATTGGGGAGTTGGTTGGACAACCGAGAAGAGGATGGAAAGAGAGTGAGCTGATGATGCTGTGAGGTGGGGAGCTAGCTAGTGTGAGCTTGAAGCTTCGCAAGGGGGAAAGGGCAATTTGGTAAAAGATTACAGGTACACCGTACACTGCGTAAATGGAGGCGAAGCTGCTTGTCGGCAGACCTCTGACCTCAGGTCAAAAGGCAACCATCAGCTGCACGACTGCACGGAAAAGAAAAGAGCCGTTGGCTGGGAGTACCGAGGACTCAGGCCAAAAGGCCTCGGTGACAAATTTTTTTCTGGGTTTACACTGTTTTCAAGTTAATTCGTGGAGAAGGGGCTACAGAGAATGTACACCCTCTAGAATTATTAAAAAAAGATAGAAGTAAAAGTAGCATGCACCACGATGTAGCCTTGAATCATGATTTAGGACATGTTTGGATTCGTTCGTTAAACTTTAGCAGCTAAACTTTGCTAAACTTGAGTCGCTAAATTTTAGTTATAGCTGTTTGGATCTATAGGCTAAACAGCATTTAATGAGGTGTAGAAAGACCTGTCTGCCCTTATTTAATACGAGGGGGGAGAGGGAGGGGGTCCAGACAAGCAATAATGAGGGACAAAGGGTGTCCAGCTCAAAGTTTAACAAGATTTAGCAATCAACAAGTTGCAACAAGTTGCTAAAGAGCTAAAGGTTAGCAACCATAGTTTAACAAAGTTTAGCAAGAGTGTTTGGCAAATTTATTGCTAAACTTTGCTAAATTTTAGCTGCTAAAGTTTAGCAAGGGGTACACCCCTTGATTATTCCCAAATTGCAACGTGATCTAGGTATGAGTTTTTACGAATCAGACTGAACCGACGAAAAACATTTATTTCGAGCTCATTAAATCAATCAGTGCCAAGACCCGTCATATTGGGCGTAAGTCGGGCCGAGCTTGGTATTGGGCCAGGTCGTTCGCTGCTTCTTTTTAGTGTTTTTCAGACTGCCTTTTCTTTGGGGTATTGAGCTGGTATTGGGCCGTGTTTTGTGTCCGTCTTGGAGTGGCCTCAGTGACTCAGCGCCAAGTAGGGATGCAAATCAGATCGGATTTGCATGGATTCGGACTCTGATAGCACTTTTTTTTATCATGTTTTTATTCAAATACGAGTTAGGATTTGGATGTTGTCCAATGCGAATTCAGCTTTGGGTATCTCAAATTCGAATTTCTATTCGAATATCCATTTAATTTGGGTGATAGCAATTAGAAAGTTAAACATTCATCTTATTGATAGCTTGAATTTCTATTCGAATATCCATTTAATTTGGGTGATAGAAATTAGCATGTTTACATTCATCTTATCGGTAATTTTGGAAGAAAAAAAATCATCCTAAGTTATCCTTAAACAAAAATTTATTCAGTAAAAATATTTTGTTAAATTTATTATAATAAATAAATAATATTAATTAATAATATTATTAAACAAATAAAGCACAAAAATATTTTACAATACTGAAATAAATTATGTGAAGTAATTTACACAAACAAATATATAAGTTTCAAAGTAAATTAAAATAATATTTTTATTTATGGTTTAGAGAGGTGTTATGCTATATTCGATCCACGTCCACGTTTATTTCGAATACGAATACAAATTCGGATAATGAATAAATGAATTCAGATGTGTCCACATAAGGTAGCACATCAGAAATGAATGCGGATTCGAATATCCCTATAACATATTTTAGCTGATACGAATTCGGATAACCGTGTACCACTTTGCACCTACGCTCAGTCTAAATTAGGATGTCGTCTTGAATATCGTTGTTTCTTTTATCCTTTTATATATTTTGTGTTGGTGGACCAAAGGTTCCTTTTGTTTGCTTCATTTGTCAGTTTCGGCCCATGTTCATTTTATAAGAATCTTGTTTTTGTTTTTGGCGTTCCCGAAAACGATCCATTACACAGGTGGCAAAGGATTTAGCATAAATTAAACATCATGTCATTTTGTTGCGTTTATAGATATGATTTTTTAAAAAAAATGACAATCAAAGGATGCATAGAAGATTAAGTTCTTCGTAACTAGGGAGAATAGTTGGTAGTTTGAATTGAGCACTAGTTAATTTGTCACCTAAACTCTAAAGATAGTCTTTAGAGCTTGTTTTCTACTGTACTCCCTCCACATAAATTATAGGTTATTTTAACTTTTTTAGGTTCATAGCTTTTGCTATACAATTAGATATAGCGTATATCTATCATAGATAATCTATGTGCATAGCAAAATATATGAATTTAGAAAATCTAAAACGAACTATAATTTGGGATGGAGGGAGTAGATGATTTGATAGCTTGGTATGCACGATGACTTACGTAACTATGGAGAATATATAGTTGGAATTCTAATTCTTGAGGAGATGTACAGCAGCCGTCTAATAAATTGTGGAAGGGGTGCACGCTGGTTGAATGTATCGATCAATCAATAAAAACCACTGTTTCTATCTTTTTTTTTTCTGTTTTCGTCTTTGCTCTAGTTTTTTCAGCCCATTGATATTTATCATCTATTGTCTTTGTAAGGCACTTTGTTGGGCCACGGCGGATCCCTCCTGAATGCGACCTTCCTCGGTGCTTCAATTTCTTTAATATAGTATGTCTTGTGTATATTGCTCATCGTTTAGGGTACACATGGCGTGTTCGGTGTAATTAAGACACATCATGTCAACATTCATGCAACAATATGCAACCATTAAAATCGCACCACATAAAGCATTCGAAGACTCCAGCAGGACCCCAACTGTTGGCAAATAGAAACCACGTTGACGTGAAAAATAATCGGTATTCGTTGTATCGCTTCCGTGCACTCTAAAGGCAGGGTAACTGTAGCTACAGTACATCATCAATCAGATTCTTGCTCGTGAAGAATATGCGTGTGGCCTGCAATCTGCACCCCTAGGCACAAAACCTATAGCGTCAACAACATTGATCGTCTTTGGTTTGCATTGTCAAAACGCCGTCCAACAACCTTGCTACACAAGAAAGCAACTTTTGGAACCCACTGAAGCTCCACGCAATGACGCAAAGCTCTCCCCGTATGGTTTTTGGTTAATGATTTCTGCATTTTATTATCAGAGACAACATCGATCTCGGCACGTACGGTGGCTCTTTGTTCTAATTTCTTATAGTTGTGCCATATTCTAGAGCATGTCGTCGTCCAAACTATATACTCCCTCCGTTCCAAATTGTAGGTCGTTTTGATTTTTTAGTGTATAGTTTAGATTTTTACTATGCATATAGTATGTTTTGATGCATAATAATATCTATGAATCTAGAAAAGCCAAAACAACCTAAAATTTGAAACGAAGGGAGTATATTCTACAATTTGGAACGAAGGGAGTATGTTCTAGGGCAATTTGTCTTTCGTTTAAATTCTGAAGTTAGCACTTGATTCATTTTGTCCAAACTCTAACTCGGTCCAAAGTTCATTTCTACCCTATATTGGTCGAGTGTTAATAAACTTACTACTCCCTCCGTTCCAAATTGAAGATTGTTTTGACTTTTCTAAATTTATAGATATTATTATGCACCTAGATATACACTATATCTAGATGCATAATAATTAAAATAACCTACAATTCGGAATGGAGTACCTATTTGTCACTCTGGCACAGTATATACCGATTCTGCAAAGCACACGCGAAAGGTTGAAACTAATGTCATGTATTTTTTTCATTAAGATATGTTCTTAAGTTTAAATTTTGGTGCGCGTAAGATGGTAATTATTTTGAACCCATAAAGAAACCTGTATATTCCTTCGAGCGTCGTAGCATCCACAATTTGCTACAAGCAATTCGACTACTTGAGGAAGAAAAAAAAAGATCTGTCTTAGTATCATGACTCTTTGGGTGTGCGAAAGTACATTTGTATCATTGCACTTGTGGGTGATGTACGGACTAGTTTGGGACTAGTTTGGGGCCTTGTTTAGTTGCCCAACTTTGGACAATCAAAAATACTGTAGTGCAACTGTAGTATTTCGTTTGTATTTGTGAATTATTATCCAAATATTGACTAATTAGGCTCAAAAGATTCATCTCGCAAAGTACAACAAAACTGTGCAATTAGTTTTTGATTTCCTCTATATTCAGTACTCCATGCATGTACCGCAAGTTTGATGTGATGGGGAATCTTCTTTTTGCATAGTGCCAAAGTTGGGATTTTGAAGGAACTAAACATGGCCTGGTTTGTCCTGTAGGGGAGCTAGAAGGTGTACAAATTAAACTAGCAACATCCTCTAGTAGAGATTCGCCCTTCCATCTAGCTATAAAAGTCTCGATCGTTTTTGGACTCGGGACTAAAGGAGTTTTGCCAGGCTCAAACGGTCACCTCCGACAGGAGCTCTTTAGTCCCGGTTAGTAATAGCAACCGGGACTAAAGAGCGCCCTTTAGTCCTGGTTGTAATGGCTAGGAACGACGATGGAATTTGGTGAGGCATTTAGTCCTGGTTGTAATGGCTAGGAACGATGAGGGAATTTGGTGAGGCATTTAGTCCCGGTTGGTAGGCCGAATCGGGACTGGGAATAAATGGTGATCTTTAGTCCCGGTTGTTGTTACCAACCGGGACTAAACCCCTATAAAAATCAACTTCCTCCTCCCCGAGCCTAAGCCCGAGCCCAAGCCACTCAGACCAAGAGCTCGGGCTCCTTCTCCATAGCGACCAAGCAAGCTTAGGGAGGTGCTGTCCAATTTTTATCCTCAATTTTGTGGGGATTTCACTCATCCAAAGTGTTGTAAAGGTTAGTTACTTCATCCTCCCTTTATTTATTGTTATTATGTTTTATTTTATGCTTTATAGATAGAGAAAATTGAGTTTTTTTAAATAAGGAAGAATGGAGAGATTTTTTATGTATACATGCTTTTGAGCTACACTTTGCTTCGTTCCGAATGATTAGTTCGGGTTATATATTCGAGAGATACGAGCCTTACCAACCGGAACTACAGATTAGTTTTCCACTAATGATCTAGAACAATGTAGCTAGTCCTCCACACACACGAGGTTCAATTGTTTTGTTAGGCGAGGTAGCTAGCTCGTGCCGAACATACATGTTGTTGTTGGCCCTCGATCACATCGATCGGCTGCTCTCTCGACGTTCCCGTGGCTCATGGTCTGATGGAGAAGATAAACCACCAAAACGCATGATGGGTCTCCTCATCTTCCGGACCCGTCCACTATGGGCGCTCCACATCTGCAGGCCTGCATGGTAGCCACCGAGCTAGGCCGGCTGGACGAGACGGGGCAAGAAGCAATATCATGGACCCATATGGACCATGTGTGGTCATGTGGGCAACCGTACGTCTGATTTTGACAATGGCTTCACACGACAAAAATGCTTGCAGCACCTCGAGGAATCAAATTATGGGCCGTGATGGACAATGTGGCAGTTTTAGTTTGTATGTTAAAATTTTTGCAGGAACAGTAAGTTTGTTGCTACAATATCTGAAAGAGGTTTCTGAGTTAGTTTGTATGTTAGATTGTTGCAGGAATAGTAAGTTTATTTGTTGCTACAATCTCTGGAATAGGTTTCTACAACTAAACAAATTTGCAGGCCCGACCGAGGGTGACAACAATTTATACAGGAATAGTGAAACTCTAGGCCTTGGATAGTAATTGTGTAATTGACGTCAAAGCAAACAGCATAGTGCAGTAAAATCTTTTTTCTACTAGGTCAACATCATATGAAATTGGGAAAACGTAGGAATAATAATGTGACGGCTAGAGGAACAAAATATCAAACAAGCGCGCTACCTAGGGGACACTGATCTTTTCTGTCGCTGATTCGTCTGCGCTAAGTGACATTAAAGTGAACTTTTTTTAAAATCTAATCAATAGCTATCAACTGGATAACTATACTAATTAATCTATTAGATGACACGTAAACATCATCGTTGAGCGCCATCTTGGACAGTAACCTTATTTTTGGATCTTCATGTTTGGAAACTTTTGCTTTTGTCCAACAAGATCAAAACTATTCAGTAAAAAACCGTACCGATCGGTTACAGATGATATCACTTAGGCTTACTACTTCATAATTAACTATCTTGAGGTTTTTTTTTGTATCTTACCGCATCCCGTATCTCTTGCTGATATTGTTTAAGCAGACTGAGCAAGTCATGCGAAACTTCCACTGACTCGTTTGCTTAGAACTTAGCAGTGATGTTACAATAACATATTTAACATCTTCGGGGGGGGGGGGGGGGGGGGGGGTTCCGTCCCTCCAATAATTGTTCTTAGAAAAGGTTAGCCAATGATGAAGAGTACTTTGATAGTGAAGTAGTGCTTAAATTTTTAATGAGACATATGGTCTAGGTACCGGCATACACATCTTTGTTCTTTCTAGTTGACTCCGAACTTCGGCTAAATTCTGAATATTATAACATTGTCTGAGCTATCAATGACACCAATTGTTAAAATCTCCCGTTCTAACTGTAACTATATGTTGTATCATGGTGTTCGTCATTTCCCCCCAATCACACGTCATATTTTCATTTGAACGAGATCCCAGTCAATGCAAGCTTTCAAAAATTGAGAAATAATAATATAAATAACCCATAGCAGCAGGATTATATATTACCAATATTGTTGGTATGGAAAAATGAGGAGCATGCCCAAACTGTTTTCGGCCATATATCTTCGGCTTTTGACAGGAAACCTTTTTGTTTTGGTCAAACATACAACTTTGATATGGAAATGTCACGTATCAGAAATGGTCAAGATCGCGCCGAAAGGGAAGCTCCAAATGCCTCAGCTTCAAACGCCATGATTTCAAATTTTCGGTTGTTTTCATGCCCATCTCTTTCAGTACTACTAGTACCTGTGAACGGGACGACAGAGCATCCAAATCCATCACCAACAGCAGACAGCACACAACAGCTAAAAGATACTCCAACGTAACAGAAAAAGAATTGCATACCACTCGCCAGCAATCGGTTTAAATCATTTCGTAAGTCTCATTTCTCGTACGAGTTTCCTAGTTATTTCCTGGATATCAAATAGTTAGTATAATGATGATGCTAATTGCTAACTCCTAAAAATTCCGTGATGAGATAACAGCTATGTCCCACTTACAATAAGCTTAACCCAGCTAATTGATAAATTATGGTGCAACGGTAGCCCCAAAAAATCTTTGTGCAATCAGCTTAGCGAGAGACCTTTCCCAAAAAGAAAAAAGCTTAGAGAGAGAAGAAAAATTGGGAAAGCGAGAGAGAGCGAGCGAGAGAGAGAGAAGCAATAAAATATGGAAGGAGAGAGCGACTTGACCTGTGTTGTGTTGTGTTCAAATCAGCTATAATCAAATGTGTGGAAACTTCTGCCACACCACCGCCGACCAGACCCTACCAGCCACTCGCTGGTGTTGAGCTTCCACGAGTGCCTAGCCAGCTTCGGCATGAGCTGGGCATTTGGCACAGTGCGACTCGTGGATTATTCACACATTTCATTAGCCCTGCACTGTTTGCTGATTGATTGGCTCCTTGTTTTGTTCCATTTTGCTTAGCCTTGTTTCTCTCTCTGGAGCCTTCTTTGCTGCTTCCTCTCCCTCACTGCCTCCATGCCTGGCTATAAATAGGGTGACAATATCTCCTCTCTCTCATAACTCACAAGAACTTGCAGCAGCTCGGGTCGTCTTGCATCACCAATCGCACGAGATCCTCTTTAACTCCAAGTACAGTCCAGTACTGTTGTACGGCCAGGACAGGAGAAAGATGGGCAAGGTTGGTTCCTGATCCTTGTCGTTTTCATTGCTTGATTTTTGTGTCTGATGGATGAATGTCTTTGTTCTGATTTTGTTTGGGGTTGTTCTTTGTCGCTGCAGCAAAAGATTGTGCTCAAGTTGCCCCTGGATGACGAGAGGAAGAAAAGGAAGGCCTTCAAGGCTGCCGTTGGCATGAATGGTAATATCAAGATCAACCAATCACAGCAATTAGATTAGCAGCTCTGTTTTAATTAGGCTCAAGGTATATTAAACATGATCAACTCTGTTATTATTAATTCTGATTCCTGACAAGCAAGTTATCACTGAATCCCGCAGGTGTGACATCCGCCACGATGGAGGGCGACAAGATCATCGTGGTCGGCGACGGCGTGGACCCGATCACGCTAACGACGATGCTCCGGCGCAGCCTCGGCTACGCGGAGCTGCTCAGCGTCAGCTCCGGCGATGACAAGAAGAAGGGGGACGGATACGGCTACGGCTACGGGGGTGTCATGATGTACGGTGGCGGCAAGGAGGGAAAGGAAGGAAAGGAGGGCAAGGAGAGCGGCGGCAAGGGCGGCGGCGGTGGCTACGGGCAGTACCAGGCGATGGCGCCCGTCTCGTACCCTGCCTACCAGCAGTACAACGCGATGCCGTCCTACCCCGTCTACTCCTACCCTGCTTACCCGCAGCAAGAACAGGATCCTGGATGCACCATAATGTAAATCTAGGAGCCTGAAAGACACTATTGTTCGTGCAAGTTAATCTGGAGATCGGGTTGAAGGTGGCAAGAACGTGGAGGTTAATTTGTTGGATTCAGGCCAAGATGAGGCTTGATGAAGGCTTCAACTCTGCGAAGCAGGATGTGGATGCTAGCAGCGAGCAGCTGAGCATCATCAGTGTGAGTATGTACAGGGTTTGTCAGGTGGGTGCAGAGGGCAGAGTTGGGGTGGAGTTCATGGAAGGGGAACGCAGGGCTGTTACACAAGTGCTTATAGTAGGCGATGGTGATTTCATTTCTAGTGCAGGCTGAGTAGCAGCAGCGTTTTCTTTTCGGTTCTTTGTTTTCTGGGGGAGGAAGATGTAGTGTTTGTCGAAGGAAAGGATCGGAGGCAATAAAAGAAAATTTGTACAATGACGATATCCCGTGCCTCAAAATAATTGAGGGCTGTTTGGTTACATCTGCTTATTTTTAGCACCTGTATACTAATTAGGATACTAATTAGGAGTATTATAAAATCCATTACACAGATGGAAGCTAAACGACGAGACGAATCTATTAAGTTATGATTTGACAATGTGCTGCTACTTGCTAATGATGAATTAATTAGGCTTAATAGATTCGTCTCGCTGTTTAGCCTCCATTTGTGCAATTAGTTTTATAATTAACTCATATTTAGTCCTTCTAATTAATCTCCGAATATTCGATGTAATACCGACTAAACTTTAGTTCGAAGAACCAGAGTAGCAAACCGCAGCAGTACAGTAGTTATATTCATCTGACACTGATGAATTCCTTTGTAATTTTCCTAATAACATAGCGTCCTCTGCAAGAACAGACATCGATCAAAAGATGCGGAGAGCCATAATGTGTGCTCATACAGAAATTTGGGGATTTCTCGATCCCAGCTCTGATCCATATCAACGATGTATGAAAAATATTGTTCGAAGAAGAAAACACTGGTAGAAAACTGAGCATTAGTCCCGGTTGGTAAGGGTCATATCTCTCGGATATCCATGCCGGGATAAACCAAGCGGGACTAAAGGGGGTCCCTTTAGTCCCGGTTGGATTTCCCAACCGGGACTAAAGGGGTCCCCTTTAGTCCCGGCTCAATTCCAACCGGGACTAAATTGCGCTTGCATGGCACTGGTGACGCCTGAATTTTTCATGCATGCATCACGTATACGTATAGTAGTACCGCGGCCCTTTTAATTTGTTAACCTTGTAGTTGAGATTTTTTTAGAATGAATTAAATCAACTAGTATTTAAACGAATGGGATTTGTAATTATACAACTACTATATATATACACAATCCTTATACACAATTCATATACACAATTCAACTAGCTTAATTAGTACAAATCGATCATATATACAAATAAATCAAAGTATCTTCCTACGATCTTCCCGTCGTGGTGTTGCTGAGAGGAGTGTCTAATTGTCGTCCATCGTAATAAAATTCTCCTCTTGGATTTACCACCTCGTCCATTATGAATCCAATGAGACCTTCACATATTGCCGCTACTCTTTCTTCCTTCAAGAGTCCTTGTTGAATATTTAACATCTATAATTTGGAAATTTGTGAATGTTACATGAACAAATACATATAAGGAGCTAGAAAATAATTAACTAGTAATATATTTATTTTACGTACTTTAAAGTTGTGCGGCGTCATCTTCGGTCCCTTGGGTCCCAAAAAACTGTGCATGTGCTCACAGATGTAGTAGCCACATAGGTTATTCCCGGGTTCCTGTCTTAAGCACTACAGTGCGGAAAAAAAATAAGTTATGAAATATTCGTGTTATACAATGTAATAAATGTGCAGACTTCATACGTACCGGGAAGTCTGTGTTCCATGTAAGATCTTCTTTGAATGGACCTTTGTGTGTCCTTATGAATTGTTTCCATACGCTGCGGATTAGAATAATGAATGACATAGTGTAACAGGGATAAAATTTAGGAAATAAATTTTTGCATAGAGATAAAGGTCCAGAATTATTACAAGCCTAGCATGTCTTGCAATTATTGGTAGTCCACCGGATCTTTCCGTAACGAATCAAAGACAGTGACGTGGCTTCTTTCAGGCTCAATTATAATAAGGATCCAGTGGAAGCTGCGTGCGTAAAATGTTCATGCATATTAGAGCTAACTAACATGTAGAGATAAGGAAAAAGACATCGAAAGTAGACGGTATACACACACTTACTTGAAGTTGTATGGAAGTAGTATGAAATCCTTGAATGTTTGTTTGTGTAGGAAATTGTATATTTCGGCAAAGGTTTTTTCCGGCGCTAATTGTATCTGTTGTTGGTTAACTACAGATGGATCCATGAAGCCTACATGTAGGTACGCCTCTCGGCGGCATGTCTGAATTAGCATCCTACATGAAATGGAAGATGAAGTTAGTACGGTGACGCACGCCAAAATTTACATGTAGAGATAATAAACGGACACTTACAGAATCCAAGCGCTGATCAGAGAGACGTCCAGGGCATCATGATGGTACACTTCGTATATATCCTTGAAGTCTAGCCACAGCACTTTCTCCCCTTCACCGTGAAAATCTATCGGTTTTACCTTCATGCCGATCATCTCCTTAGATTTGGCGGGATGCCGTCATGTACCATTGATGGAA
>NC_028451.1:23174804-23175814 GCF_000263155.2 Setaria italica | reverse complement strand
ATAGCAGAAGTAAACAAGTTGAACTCCGATCTCGAGGCTGGATCAATTGACAAGATTGCATAAATATTATGTATAAGTATACTTAATAGTGAGGTTGCCGACCGGTGCATGCAGCTCACATGAGGTCCGTTGCGTGATGGCATCCACGGGGAACCGTTGCTCCTCCACGGGTAACCTGGGCGTCTGCGCATCGGGGACCCCTGTAGAAGCACAACTGCTCCCGAGGCGTTGAGAAGGGCTGGCGGTGTGAGGATTCGGCAGTGCTCCAGATTGCGCCAACTCCGCAACTGCGTCGGCCACCCGCCGATTGATTTCATCCATCATTCGTTGTTCTAGCATCTGCCGCCAGTTCTCCTCCATCTGTTCCTTTCTTCGCTTCCGGCTTCTGTAAGAGGCGCTGTCGCCTCGGAAAGCGAACTTCCACGGAACCACCCCGAACCCCCGGCAACGTCCTGGGTGCTCTGGATTACCGAGGGCCAATGTGAGCTCATCATTTTCTCGGTCCACCCTCAACCTCCCAGCCTTGGAATCTTCAATGTTCTTCATGAGATGTTCGGCCTTCTCACGTATTCTGTCATTGAAAATCAGCGTCCCATCCTCTTGGCTTAGGGAGCCTCCATGAGCGTAGTACCAGTTCTTTGATCGTTCGGGCCATTCAATAGTTGCAGGTATGATTCCCCGTTCGATCAGATCTTGTTCCATCTTTCTCCACTTGGGAATTGCTGAGCCATACCCACCTCGCCCCAAATGATGGTGGTAGCCCTTCTGACTAGCATTTGCAACGTTGGTCGTGATCTTTTTCACACCTTCTTCACTCCTCTTGTATTCAACAAATGCATCCCAGTGGTCCCTCAACTTGGGCCACGCGTTGAAGTCTGGAGTTTTGCCCTTCTTGATGTAGTGGGTGTCCAGCATCTTCTTGAATGTCTGGAATTGAGTAGCCATCTTCTTAAGTGTCCACGCTTTGACATCCTTCTCGCTATAATCTTCGGGGAAT
Source organism: Setaria italica (assembly GCF_000263155.2). Lineage (NCBI taxonomy): Eukaryota > Viridiplantae > Streptophyta > Magnoliopsida > Poales > Poaceae > Setaria > Setaria italica. Next base: position 23,174,817 of record NC_028451.1, on the reverse strand, counting down.
GTGAAATGCCTCT
>NC_028451.1:23170000-23172483 GCF_000263155.2 Setaria italica | reverse complement strand
TGCCTGGGCGGCGTGCGGGACAATGCCGGCCGGGGCGGCGACGAGGATGAAGACGACGACGGCGCTCGAGTTGAAGACGACGACGGCGGCCGGCGAGGGGCGACGAGGGGTGACGAGGTGCGACGAGGATGGAGCTGGCGATGAGGGGCGATGCAGCCGGCGAGGGAGGCGGACGGGCGGCGACGGGCGGAGAGGGAGGCGGACGGGCGGCGACGGGCGAGGGAGGCGGACGGGCGACGACGACGGCGCAATGCCGGACTTCGACGGCGCAATGTGGGATGACGACGGCGGCGGCCGGCGAGGGAGGCGGACGGGCGGCGACGGGCGGAGAGCCCGGGACTTGCGAAAATTTCGTTAAGTGTGTCCTTGGCTGCGGGTAGAAGGGACTACAGTCCTTTTAACCCCCCCCTTTTATCCCGGTTTGTATTGGCACCCGGGACAAAAGGGTACGTTTGGTCTCCCGCCCGAATGTACCCTTTTATCCCGGTTGCCGTTTGCAACCGGGATAAAAGGGGGGCCTTTTGTCCTGGTTGCTGTTAGCACCCGGGACAAAAGGTCTTTTTTCCTTTTTTTCTTCTCCCGCTGTTTTTGGAAATGGATTTTATTTAACCTTTCACTGCAATACAGGATGAAAAACAAAACCTTCTCAGATTTTGTACATGCAAAAATATATTTAATTAACGAGTAAATTGACAATAAGTATGAAGTAATCATTATTTCTATACCAACTCATGTAGCCTGTAAAATATTTATTTTACTGCATTGCTGTGATCAATAAATTATTCAATTAAATTATTTGAATGCGCAGAAAAATCCATGTTAGTGTGTGGTTAACAATGTTCATGTATATCTAAAAAATCTTCACCTAACAAATTTAATAACACATGAAATCATACATAGGGTAAATTACAAATTGTATCAATTAATACACAAAGGTCATGCACATTTAACGCATTACAATACAACGTTGTAAAATTTCTTCTTCACGAAAGTTCCTTGATCATGATCGCGGCGTAAGTACGGAGCCTCTTCTTTGGACAGCAGGATGCTTGGATCAACTTCAACGTCGAATGGAGGCATGCCATCAAACTGATCATAATCATCTGATTGGTCTGTTTTATCCTCGACTCCCACGATTTTTCTTTTACTTGGAAGAACTATGTGGCACTTTGGCTCCCATGTCTCTTCTGGGTTCCTCTTGGGTTTGCTGCACATGTCCTTCACATAGAACACCTGATGCACATCATTGGCAAGTACGAATGGGTCATCACTGTATCCAGTCTTGCTCAGATCTACTATTGTCATTCCGTACTGATCTTTGGTGACGGCAGTTAGCTTCACCCAATTGCAAAGAAATAGAGGGATGTACAGCGGTCCGTATTCGAGTTCCCATATCTCCTGTATGAAACCATAATACGACTCCTTGCTATTATTTCTGTCCATGGCATCTATGCGGACACCACTATTCTGGTTCGTGCTTTTCTGGTCCTGGGCTCTCGTGTAAAATGTGTAACCATTTATCTCATAGCCTTGGAATTTGACGATTGTGGTAGCAGGTCCCCTGGCTAACCAGGCAAGCTGTGGGTGAATCTCAGAGTTACCCATAAGTTGTTGGCGCAACCAGGAGGGAAAAGTTTCCATGTGATGACGGGTAAGCCAAGCATCGGATTTGGTCGGGTTTTTGGAAGCTACCATCTGCCTGTGCTGCTCGATATACGGAGACACAAAGGATGACTGTTGTAGAACAGTGTAGTGTGCCTTGTCGAACAAATTAGTATCATTGCTCAAACTTGATTTCCTTCCAAGGGTGCCCATTCCTCGGAGCCTTCCCTCGTGGCGTGAAGTTGGAACCCCAATCGAGTCAATTGAATCAATAAAATCAACACAAAACTCGATCACCTCCTCTGTTCCATATCCCCTGGCGATGCTTCCTTCTGGACGAGCACGATTACGAACATAGTTTTTTAGGACTGCCATGAACCTCTCGAAAGGCCACATATTGTGCAAGTATACAGGTCCGAGAATACCAATCTCTTTTACTAGGTGAACCAGTAAGTGCGTCATAATATTGAAGAAGGATGGTGGAAATAACAACTCAAAACTGATAAGACATTGCACCACATCGTTCTGTAGCTTTGATAGCTTGGATGGATCGATTGCCTTCTGCAAAATCGCATTGAGAAACGCGCATAGCTTTACGAGCGGCAACCGGACATTTTCGGGTAGAACACCCCTCAGTGCAACCGGAAGCAACTGGGTCATCAACATGTGGCAGTCATGAGCCTTGAGATTTGTAAACTTCTTTTGTTTCATATTTATTATTCCCTTTATATTCGAGGAGTACCCAGACGGGACCTTCATACTATTCAAGCATTCAAACATGCTATCCTTCTCCTCCTTGCTGAGAGTGTAACTGGCAGGATGTAAGTAGTGCTGTCCATTATCTCTCTTTTCCGGATGTAGGTCATCTCGTTGCCCCATGG
>NC_028451.1:23166574-23168941 GCF_000263155.2 Setaria italica | reverse complement strand
GATAAGCGCCGGCATCATAATGAAATTTCGCTTCATGCACAACAAAGGAGGAAGGTTGAACATACAAAGGGTCACAGGCCAAGTACTATGACCACTACTCAACTCACCGAATGGATTGAATCCATCAGTGCTTAAACCGAACCTTATGTTCCTTGCTTCACTTTCAAAGTCTGGGAATGTTCTATCAATTGATCTCCACTGTGCCCCATCTGCGGGGTGTCTCAGCATCTCATCTTCCTTACGGTCTTCTTTGTGCCATCGCATCAACTTAGCATTCGCCTTGTTCCTGAACAAGCGCTTCAAGCGTGGTATTATAGGGAAATACCACATCACCTTCGCGGGAACTCTCTTCTTGGGAGACTGCCCCTCGACATCACCAGGATCATCTCGCCTGATCTTATACCGCAGGGCTTCGCAGACGAGACAAGCATCCAATTCCTCGTATTCATCACCACGATAGAGGATACAGTCATTAGGGCATGCGTGTATCTTCTGAACATCCAATCCGAGAGGGCAAATAATCTGTTTAGCTTCATATGTTGTGGACGGTAATTCATTATTCTCGGGGAGAATCTTCTTGACAATTCTCAACATCCCCTGAAATGCCTTATCGGACACACCATTTTTTGCCTTCCATTGCACAAATTCTAGTGTCGTACCTAGTTTTTTATGGCCCTGCTGGCAACCTGGGTACAACAATTTTTGGTGATCATCTATCATGCGCTGCAACTTTGCTGCTTCCTTCTCAGTTTCGCAATCTCTGTATGCATCTCGTATCACCTGACCAAGGTCATCAGTAGGGTCATTTTCTGCAAACTCATCTTCATCAGCCTCGTCCATTGTAGTACCTGCAAAAGCTTGGCCTGCAACCCAGTCCGGAATGGTGTCATCTTCCTCCTCCTCCTCGCCATCTTCCATTACAACCCCTAGTTCACCGTGCTTGGTCCAAACCAAATAGTTAGGCATGAAACCGTATTTAAACAAGTGGCTGTGAATAGTCCCCCAGGAATCCTTTGAATACTCCTTCCTGTTATTGCATTGGAAGCATGGACAACATACGAACCCATTCTCTGGCTTGTTCGCTTTTGCCACTTCGAGAAAATAATGCAAGCCATCAATAAACACCTTGCTCCGCCTGTCTGCATTATACATCCATTGCCGGTCCATCTGCATCGTATTACGCATGAAAATGGATTACACTTGATAATGGATTACGCATGAAAATCGATTAAAGATCCAAACAACATGGTACAATACAACAACATGAAGATCCAAATACACATATTTAAATTAAAGTCCCAAACACTGCATAAGTTGTTCAACTTGAAGACCGTGATCATCTCGCGAGGATGTCCTCAACTGGGCGGCACTGCACTTCGTCATTAAAGAGGTTAGATGCTACGGAAAAGGGGACACGGTCACGATGTCCGTATCCACTCTTTCTCGTAGAATCGAACCTCCTTCTTGACATACGTTGCTACTCGGCGGAGAACATCCTCGGCGAGATGAACACGGTATGCAAGTTCAACAAGTAGCAGAAGTCATCTATGTACAAAAATTCTTTCCTTACCACTACAGAAGTTGTTGAACTTGAAGACCGTGTTCATTTCGCGAGGATGTCCTCAGCTAGGCGGCACCGCACTTCGTCATGAAAGAGGTTAGATGCTACGGAAAAGGGGACACGGTCACGATGTCCGTATCCACTCTTTCTCGTAGAATCGAACCTCCTTCTTGACATACGTTGCTGCTCGGCGGAGAACATTCTCGCTGAAATGAACACGGTATGCAAGTTCAACAAGTATATGGATTTAAAAAACCATATTGAATTTGATAAGATAAACCATCAATCTCCCTCACATTCTAGCTCAAAATACCTCTCCATTTTTCTACTTCATCATCACATTGTAGCAAATAATCTTTCCATCTCCAAAGCATAAATCAAAGCATAACACGAGGATGAAGTAGCAAACCTTCGCAACACTTGTTGGCTGAGTCAAATTCCCACGAAAATGAGGGAAAAAACTTCGGGCAGCACCTCCCTTGCTTGGGCACCACCAGAGAGTAGGTGAAGCTCAGCTCTCTATCAATGTGCTGGACTGCTCGGGCTGGAGGAAGAAGAAAGTCTCTGTCTCGGGGTATAGTGGGGGATGAGTTTTAATCCCGGTTAAAAACTCCAACCGAGACAAAAGGAAACACCTTTTGTCCCGGTTGGAAAGTTAGTCCCGATTGGAGGATCCAACCGGGATAAAAGGGACACCCTTTTATCCCGGTTGGAGGCACCAACCGGGACTAACCCTTTTATCCCGGTTGGAGGATCCAACCGGGATAAAAGGTCCCGCCACCGACGGCCCCCGCTAGCGTTGCAAC
>NC_028451.1:23093432-23166474 GCF_000263155.2 Setaria italica | reverse complement strand
AGTCCAACAAAATGGTTCTATCTTCACCCCATACATCAAACACGTGATGCATCTGCATTCTCACGTCTAGCCACCAAAACAACTTTGTTGGGGGCAAAAACAGGAGCGAGACTGACTGACCAAGTGGCCACGCACTCGAAACAAGATGATGCTCAAACGCGCCATGTTTATCTTTATTTTTTCAATGCAACTACGCAGTGAAGTGATTCCCGCAAACATATAGCTCTGGTTAGGTTTCTTGTCGTGTAATTTACTCACGAAAGTTTGAATCCTCAACTCATGTGTGTTTGTATTTTATGGATTTGTTTTAGAAATTAACGGTGCTACTCTTTCAGTGGTACTCCACGTGCCTATTGACTGCGAGACGCCTATGGTGATTTTGTTGATCTCAATATTTGTTGGCTCAATTTCTTGCATGTGCTCATAGGGATAAGATTTGTGTGCGCATATTCATAAGAGTGAGTGTGTGTATGTGAAAGAAGCATCTAGGCTCCTTATGAGTTTTGGTGATTGAATGACAAAAGCAATTAAATGACTAATGAGCTTATTGAGCTTTAGCAGGATTTTATTAGAAATGACAAAGTCAAGCTCATGTCATATGAAGCACGCAAAAGTAAAGAAATGACAAGCGAATGTTGAATTGAGTGAAAGAGATCAAGATGGGAATAAAATTGTATGGTCTCATTGGTTGTTTGCTTGTATAATCAAAGAAAGTTGAAAATTTCATGAGGATTGATCAAGATTACAACAATGATACAAGTGATCAAGAGCAATGGTGAATTGAATGGAATTTCAATGATAGGTTGCTTGATCACATGGATGGTGATATGGACTGTTACAACAAAGGTCCTTTGGATGGTCCAATCTTCACGACGGCAGTAGGTTTCGTAACAAGGATAACTTGCTGCAAGCAGTGGGTATCTGAAAAAGGTTGGATGCGACCAAGTTGTTGTACATACATCTATGGGCTCACTAGAAGGTTTGGACAATTCTAAATATGGGGCTGGATACTGAGATGAATTTGACATGGAGTCTATGGCGCAAGACGGCGTAGTCTATGTGGCAAGACAGGAACTAGTCGAGGATTAGGAAATGTACTCGTAGCAATATGAGTAGAACTCGTCTAGTTGAATCTAACTAGTTGTTGACGCCGGATTTTGACACATGTTTGAATCGACGTCAAAGAACGAGAAAGATGGGCTGATGCGGCGGGCTAAAAGCTACAGTTGGGAATCGGCCGATTAAAGCTACAGTGTTTCGGCCGATTGACAAAAGGGATCGGTAAAGGTTGGCCGATTAGGAGCTGGAGTGGCTTGGCCAGTATGGGTCTAAGGTGGGCTAGAGAAAAGATCAGCTGAAGAAGGAGATTGGCCTATCGGGATATGATAACCAACTCCGATACGAGTTGTGTTTGTAAATATTTGTTATCATTTAAAATTAGAGATAGATCCTAGTCGGTTAGAAAATCAGTTGTAACAGGCTATAAATAGCCACCTCTAAAGGTTTGTAAAAACAACACATCAATCAATACAACCAATCTACTTTTTTCTCATACTTTACTTTCAAGTCGGCGACTTCGCCAAAATACTTTTTTCTTTCACGAGTTCATACGGGTTGGCGGGGCTGCATCGACATGATCTCCGGCCGATTCTGTAAGTTCTGCTTACCGAGTAATATCTAAGCTTTAACTTCGGGCGCATCGCTGTTGTTTCATTTAGATTTATTCACCAGTTATCGATATCAACTAGAATCGTAGGTTCTACCTGTTATTTTAGTTTTTATCACTAGTTATCCAGCTTGAGATACGAACTGTCGGCTTTTATTGCTTTCATTCTTTGTTATTATACAGCCGATTAGATCTATCCCAAGTGTTGTTTTTCTAGCGTTGTTTAGTTTGCTCTAATAGCTTTTCTTTACAATCGCTACACGGTATCGGCTGTTTTATAGCTGGTCACCTCTACAGTAAATCGGCCGATTCGTCGATAGGCTTTTAAAGACAGATCAAAACTTTAGCCGATCGGAACCCTTGGAATTTAATATTTTTATTTCCTTGTCAATCAACAGGTCAGATTGACTGCACGCCGCGCGAACCGCACCGGTACGATAACCCGAACCGGAGTTAAGCAGATTCTTTTGGGTCGTATGTCCGACGCTGAGGATCATCGGCCGATTTTCAGCGCCAACACACTTTTGGCACGCCCGATGGGACCAAACAACATCCAACATGTCGAAGGCTGCCGAAGTCTCTGAAGACAACGTCATCGAAATTACTGAAGCAGATCTCAAGGATGACCAGAAGGAAGAAGTGGCAAGACATCTAGAAGAATACAGGAAGACATGCTTGCAATCCTTTAGTCGTACCAGAAGCGGGGAGATCGTCAAGAAAGCTCCTCTTCCAACGTCTCGCCACATCACCATCGCTGAGGACTCGGGGAAGATATCTGACATGATTCAACATTCTATTTACCAGGCTATGATCGACCAGTCCATAGTAATGACCAACACGGTATACAATGCTGTCATCAGTTCCTTGGTTAGCGGCGTAGCTCAGGGGTATCAGGGACCAGCTTACGTCCCACCCATCATAGCTCCAATCAGAGGCTTCTCAGCGGTGCTAAGCGCGTCTCACTCGGCTCCTCAGCCGATACCAATGCAACATGGAGGGTACAACGCTTCGATACCCCTGGGATACAATGGTGCACCATCCTACCAATCGCAAGCGACATCTCAGCCTGCTCAAATTTCCTCCGTACAACCGTCGCTCTCAAACTCGGCGCCGTGGGGAATACCAGCGACGACGGTCGGACTGGATCCGTCAACCAATTATGGGAGCTCTCCAGTCCAAGAATCTTTCCAATTGGCCATCCGATCAATGGTCCCACAATATCAGCCGGTCACGTTAGAAATTGGCAGGGGGCAGACACTGCATAAATGCTAAGGGGTGCAACACCGATGATACTATACGACGGAGCGGCAGACCCCCTACGCCATCAACCATTGGCTACTCAGCCGACTGCCCAACCACAAAATCTGCAGCACACTCTGATCCATCACCCAGCCATGGCACCGCTGGTCCAGCAACATGTACCGATTCCTCAACTGGTCATACATCAGCACCAGGTGGATTGGACCGCAAGAATATCGGAAGTAATTCAAGATCAGTTTGGGTTGAAACCAAAAGTACAAACCTACACGTACAAGACACCATACCCACCTACCTACGACCTGTTGCCGTTTCCGTATCGGTATAAGGTCCCCGATTTCACCAAATTCTCGGGACTGGATGACACGTCAACAGTAGAGCACATGAATAGATTCATTATTCAGTGCGGGGAAGCCGCCACGCAAGATGCTCTACGAGTACGGTTTTCTCGTCATCCCTATCCGGATCGGCCTTCCAGTGGTTCACTACACTGCCGCCCAATTCCATCGTTACTTAGGCTGATTTGGAGAAACAATTCCATAAATACTTCTACACGGGAGTTCACGAGATGAAGCTCTCAGATCTGACCAGCGTCAAGCAGAGGAGCGACGAACTAGTGACCAGTTACGTACAGAGGTTCAGAGAGATCAGGAACAAGTGCTACACCCTGGTCTTGACCGATGCCCAGCTGGCCGATATCGCCTTCCAAGGTCTCTTGCCACACATCAAAGAGAAGTACGCCTCCCAGGAGTTCGAAAGCTTAAGTCAGATCGTCCACCAGTTTTCTGGCCAGGAGGTGCGCCCTTTCGACCAACGAAGGAATTTTCAGAAGAAGGTGGCATATCTAGAAGAGTCCAAATCAGAGGAAGAGGTGAAAATTGGTCTAGCAGAGTGGGGAAAAGGGAAAAAGCCGATATCGTGCCCGTTTGGAAAGAAAGAACCAGAAACATTCGGTTTTAACACGTCAAAGGCTGACAAAATCTTCGATTTGCTTCTTCAAGAAGGGCAGATCAAGCTTTCACCTTACCACATGATTCCATCAGCTGAGCAGCTCAAAAAGATGAAATATTGCAAGTGGCACAATGCCACATCCCACGACAGGAACGAGTGCAAGATCTTCCGACAGCAGATACAATCGGCCATTGAACAAGGGAGACTCAAGTTCAAAGTTTTGACAAAGCCAGTAAAACTGATGAAGATCGATCAGCATCCTTTCCCCGCTAATATGGTCGATGCAGGAAGAAACGCGCTCCAAACCAAGGTGCTGACATCAGAATCAGCCAGGAGGAGTGGCACTGTGGACCCTAGAAATCAGGCCACGATCGAAGATGTCAAAGGAAAAGGATGGATCGAAAACGAGGGCGAAAAATTAGAGAGGTCACGTAGGCCTGTCACCTTCCAAGACTTACTCAGCAAGTATCAGCGGAGGCAAGAAAGTTCGAGATGCCGTGAGGAGATGATGCGCCGACACGAAGATCGCTGGCGGTGCCCGTTCTTCATCGACTGCTGGAAGAACAACCTTAGGTTACCATCGGTCGATAATTGCCCTGAGTGCAATGATCAGTATCGCAGCGGTCGCCTATTCAAGAGGTCACGCTCCAGGGATCGAGGACTAGAGCCGATCAGCAGATACAGGCGCAAACAAGAAGATTGGCACGTTTCAGTGCGTGATCGGCTGGGGGGCAGAGTTGACTAGCATGATCGACTTGGGGGCAGGTCCAGCGTACATGATCGGCTGGAGAAGATGGCCGATGCCAGAGTCTCGGATGAAAACCCCCTAGGATGAGAGCCAGACTGGGAGCGTGCAAAACCGCCGGGTAAACCAGTGAACCTCAGATGGTGCCCAGACAGTTTGACTAAATCCCAGAAATGAAGAGTCCAGCGTTTGCACCAATGGGAACAACAGGAAGAAGAACAGAGGCAGAAGATAGATAAGAAAGGGGGCAGGTCTTGAGTCTGGCGCCCCAGAAGAAAAACCGGCGAAGAAGACGACAATCATGGGTCGGCAACTGACGTCAACATGGTGTTCATCTTGCCGATGGAGTTCATGGCTCCCGCCGATCGGGACGACGCAACAGAAAGAGAAGAGCAAATGGCACAATTGGCTTTGGAGCCAATGACAGCCACTTTTGAAAAACCCGAGGATGAAAAACGCCAACATCTCAAAGCTCTGTTCCTCAAAGGACACGTCAACGGATGGCCAGTCGCCAAGCTACTGGTGGATGGAGGCACTGCGGTCAACATCATGCCGAATGCTATGTTCCAGAAATTGGGCAAAGGTGATGAAGATCTAACCAAGACGGACATGATGCTCAAGGATTTTGAAGGCAACGTGTCCCCAGCCCGAGGAGCACTCCGCGTCGACCTCACCATCGGCAGTAAGACCTTACCCACTACTTTCTTTGTTATTAATGGCAAAGGGTCCTATAACATGTTGCTCGGGCGAGATTGGATCCACGCAAACTGCTGCATCCCATCTACAATGCACTAGTGCCTCGTCCAGTGGGTCGGCGACAACATTGAGATAGTCACTACCGATTCCACCTACAGCGTTGCCGCGGCCGACACGCAACAGTGGAGCTGCGAGCACGTCAGATGCATATCTGGCAGGACGTGGGACACCGATTTCATGAAGGTGCCCGATTTTGGTCTATAGCCGATCCAAGCAGTCGGCTCTGAAGAATCAGACTAAATGGATCAGTTCATCCGAGAAGACGGGAACCTTGGGCATGGATTTATGTTGGCTGATTCATTGGAGATGGTGGACCTAGGAGACGGTAGCAAGCCAAGGCCAACGTATATTAGTGCTAGTCTAGACCCCGAGTATAAGCTTGAATTAACGAGTTTGTTAAAAGAATTTAAAGATTGTTTCGCCTTGGAATACCATAAGATGCATGGTCTAGACCGGTCCATTGTTGAACACCGGTTGCCTATAAAACTAGGGTATCGGCCGTATCAGCAGCTTGCACGATGGTGTAACCCTAAAATTCTACTTGATATAAAGGCCGAGATTACAAGATTGATTGAAGCAGGATTTATTCGACAGTGCCACTATGCTGAGTGGATTTCCAATATTGTGCCCGTATACAAGAAAAATGGGAAACTGCATGTGTGCATTGATTTCAGGAATCTTAATCAGGCTACACCGATGGATGGATACCCGATGCCGACGGCTGATGTTTTAATAGACGTTGCCGTGGGACATAAAATCATCAGCTTCATGGACGGTAATGCTGGGTATAATGAAATATTGATGGCAAAAGAAGATATTTCGAAGACAGCTTTCAGATGTCCAAGCCATCTTGGTTTGTTTGAGTGGGTGGTAATAACTTTTGGCTTGAAGAACGCTGGGGCTACATATTAATGGGCTATGAATTATATATTCCACAAGCTTATTGGTGCCCTGGTGGAGATCTACATCGACGATGTCGTGGTCAAGTCAAGGGGGCATCGAGAGCATCTGGCCGATTTGCGAAAAGTATTGGAATGCATGAGGAAGCATGGGTTAAAAATGAATCCTAACAAATGTGCCTTTGGCATTTTTGCTGGATAATTTCTGGGATTCATGGTCCATGAGCGCAGAATAGAAATCAACCGGAAGATTATAGCTGCCATCAATAAAGTTGTAGCCCCGCAGAATAAAACTGAGCTACAGTCCCTAATCGGCAAGGTTAACTTCATCCGAAGGTTTATATCCAACTTGTCCGGACGTATTCAAGTCTTCAGCCCTTTGTTGAAATTAAAACCCGACCAGGAATTCGTGTGGGGTGAGGAACAACAAAAGGCGTTGGATGACATTAAGCAGTACCTGGTCTCACCGCTAGTGTTGGTTCCGCCGCTGGCTGACAAGCCATTCAAACTATACTTGTCGGCCGATGAACAAGCTATTGGGTCGGCGCTGGTACAGGAATTTGAAGGAAAAGAAAGGGTAATCTATTATGTCAGTAGAAGGCTCCTGGATGCTGAAACTAGATATTCCCCAGTGGAACGACTGTGCCTTTGTTTGTATTTCTCATGTACCAAACTCAGGCACTACCTGTTATCGGCAGAATGCATAGTCGTGTGCAAAGATGACGTGGTTAAGTACATGTTGTCATTGCCGATTTTGAAAGGAAGGATTGGAAAGTGGGTTCTAGCTCTATCAGAGTTTGACTTGAGGTACGAATCAGCCAAAGCTATCAAGGGTCAAGTAATGGCCGATTTCGTGGCCTAGCATTGTGGACCGGAAATCGCTGTCGTTGAGCCAGCTCCATGGACATTGTACTTTGACGGTTCCTCATGTGGGGCCGGATCGGGAATCGGCATCATCCTCATATCACCTCGGGGGGCAAGTTATGATTTCTCTCTGCCGATAGAGTCATCCGCCACCAATAATCAGGCGGAGTATCGGGCTGTCCTAAAGGGTATCCAATTATTGAGGTAAATCAAAGTTGACGTAGTAGAAATTTTTGGAGATTCCATGCTCATTGTGGATCAATTAACTGGAAGGTCTGAATGCAAAGATGATATATTAAGGATTTACTATGAAGATTGCCTCCAATTGTTAAAGGAGTTCCAGTCTACGATTATTGAGCACATTCCCAGAAGTTACAACGAAGAAGCCAATAGACTTGCCCAACATGCTTCTAGGTATCGGCCGATTCAAGGGGCTATGTCTTTGGAGCTTGCAGCCGACGATTGGAGAAAGGAGATATTCGATTACTTAAGAAATCTGTCCAAGAAAGTGGATTGGCGAGTATGTTTTCAGGCCACGAAATATGTGTTACTCGAAGATGATTTGTTTTACCGGACGATTGATGGAGTACTACTCAAATGCCTTGGGATAGAAGAAGCAAAAGTCCTAATGGGAGAAATTCATGAAGGCGTATGTGAGGCTCATCAGTCAGCTCACAAAATGAAGTGGATGATCAGGAACAATGGTTATTACTGGCCGACGATACTCGAAGATTGCTTTAAGTATTATAAGGGGTGTCAGGATTGCCAGAAGTTCGGCAATGTGCAGCGTGCACCAGCCTCGGCTATGAACCCAATAATTAAGCCTTGGCCATTTAGAGGTTGGGGAATAGACCTCATCGGATAGATTTATCCTCCATCAAGCAAGGGACACAAGTTCATATTAGTAGCCATTGACTACTTTACCAAGTGGGTGGAGGCAGTTCCCTTGAAAATTGTGACATCGGCCGCTATGATCGATTTCGTGGGAGACCACATTATTTATCGGTTTGGTATCCCTCAAACCATCACGATCGATCAAGGGACAATGTTTACTTCGGGAGAGTTTGAAGAATTCACCGCCGATATTTGAATTAAATTGTTAAATTCTTCTCTGTATTATGCTCAAGCTAATGGGCAGGCCGAATCATCCAATAAGGGGATAATCAAGTTGATCAAGAGGAAGATAGAGGAGCAGCCGAAGAGGTGGCACACGTCCCTGACTGAATCTTTATGGGCCTACAGGATGGCCTACCATGGAGCTACTAAAATATCTCCTTATCAATTGGTATACGGTCACGAGGCAATATTGCCTTGGGAATTAAGGATGGGGTCCAGACACACGTCACTTCAGGATCAGTTGACAGCCGAAGATTATTCCCTCCTCATGAAGGGGGAGCTCAACGATTTGGCGGGTCAGCGATTGAGGGCTTTGATCAGTATCGAAGAAAATAAGAAAAGAGTGGCCAGGTGGTATGACAAAAAGGTCAAGGTCAAGCAGTTCTCCCAAGGAGACTTGGTATGGAGGCTCGTGCTGCCGATAGGGTCTAAGGATCCCAAATTTGGTAAATGATCGCCTACTTGGGAAGGGCCGTATAGAATCGGCCGATGTGCTTCACGAAATGCGTACATATTAGAGACCATCGAAGGAGAGGAATTTACAAGAGCTCTAAATGGAAGGTATTTGAAGAGATACTATCCTAGCATATGGGTGGATGCGTAGCCGACGATATGGCGTGTTGAGTCGTTATGGCCGATTCCTATTGACTCATGTTCACATAGCCGATGCAAAGAGACATCGCCTTGAGGGCGAAACCTTTGACTAGTCTGGCCGACTTATTATTCGGTACAGCGATGGGTACATGGCCGACACGGTACAAGTCGCCCTTAGACCAAAAGTACCAATACATTTATTAACCACGTTTCAGCTGAGCTTTGTTCTTTTTAATCTCTCTTTGGACCCGACCTAGTTCTATTAAGAGATGGATGCTCTTTTCCTCCAAATCCTCCATGGCATCTTCAAGGGCCACCTAGCGGGGTAGCTGATAGCTCCTCTCGATCGGTGGCGGAGTTGGTTTCCTGGTGTTGTTGGCCTCGATGTGATCCACGATTTTCTTGACATGGGCTGGAAGATGATCTTTAAGTTCCTCGCGATGGGCCGCGATCAGATGTCTGTCTGCCCACGTCAGTGGTTCCTCAGAGTGCATGATCTCAATAGCCCGCTCCAGATCAGGGCTGAGCCGGGTCAGTTGGAAAGAGTGCAGGCGGTCAGTCGTCGAGAAGAATTGATCGAGGAGCGCGAAAAAGATTTCATACCTGATTGACGGAGGAGGATAGAGGACATTTTTTTCTTCTAGGTTGAAATCTGCAAACGGTCGAAGAGAATACAGAAGGGTGAATGAGACGCGAGTGCCCTGGGAGGAGCAGAGAGACCTCGTATTTATAGGAGGGAAAAAGGTAAGGGGCAACGGCTAGCAAAGGCATCCATTCAAAGCAAATGACCGTTGGGCTAAAAGGTGCGAAGAGGAAACGTTCAAATTCATATTCACACGACAAACGGCAAGAGGAGCATTAAGTTTACACAGAAATCTTCAGAGGACAATTCAATGTCTAGTACAATCACCCGAGGAGGGTATCGATGGCCGTGATCGCCTGTTGACGGATCGATCGGCCGAATCTAAAATCCTCTGATCATCGTCAGCCGATGCAGGGACTTCCTGCATGTGTCGATGAAGCCGGACAGCTTCATGGGCTAGGTTTTGTCTTTCCTGCTTCATGTTAGCGATGACGGACAGAAGATCAATTAGTTTCTTCTCTTCAGCGGCTATAGCTTTTGTTACCTGCTCCATCTCCTTGGCAAGTTCTGCCCTGCACCGTTTGAGATGATCTATGGTGCCAATGATATCTGGGCGGGAGTTTTCAAGAACGCCAATTCGCTGGTGCACCTCTTGAGCTCGATGTTTATAATAATCTTCCTCTTCACGCGCGTTGGCCAGCTTGGCATGATCGGCCATATGTCGCAGAGCCCTGAACATCGGAATTTGCATCGATTCAATGAATGCCGCGGGCGCAAGGGCTTCTTTTGCATCCTCCGGAACTCGTCCTTTTATCTCGTTGAAAATCTGCCGAATCAGCAAGGCGTCTTCCACCAATCGGCCGATGTCATCTTGAAGGAGGGTTCGAATGTCACCAAAACACTACCTCGGGCACCCCCTTAGTAGGTTGCCGGGTCTAAACACCGACAGCTAGCGTGCCAGGTAGAGGATCCCGCAGAGAATCCATTAGCAAACTCGATGGCACAAGTCATCATCAAGCCAATCGTCGCGTTTGAAATAGGCGCGACATTCGTCTTCGGCAAGCAGGCGCGATGTTCATCTTCGACTCCTAAGTTTGCATCACAGACAGCGCTAGGAATTTCCGCCGCCACATTGCATCAACCCCGAAGAAGAATCAGCAAACCATGAAGCTCCAGCGTGAAGCTCTGGAGGATCTCGTCGAGAATTTCGGAGAATTTTCAATTTTTGACCTAGTCAGAGGCTGGGGGACGAGTCCGAGTAACACTCGACTTCTTTCGCCGATCGAATTGAACTCTACGAGCCAGCGCATAAGCCACCGTGCGAGTCGGATTACCGCCAAAATCGATTCCCGTTCGGACTCCACAACACAACCACTAGTTATCATGCTACACTATCCAGATCACAATCCGATATGGATACGATCGAGGACTTTGACTACTACTCGGACCCAGATGAGGAAACTCCTTTATCAAGTCCGCAGCATGCCTAGTAATCACATTAACCCCTCAAGACAGATTTGTCTATTGGCCCAACATGAAGCCACCTTCTCTCATCAAGGACGACGATTCGTGCCTCATCGCCTACCTCGACACCCTACCGTACCAGGAGGGAACTCCTTTGTCGCCCATCTACAAGGAAGGCGGCACCACGGAGGTCATCACTTCAAGTTCGGGAAGCTACTCTTAAGAGCGAGAACTCTTTGCTCTCATTACTAGATTAGAGGACGAAGAAGAAGAGCAATGGGACAGAAACCCACGACATGAACGTCACCCGGATGACGTCTCGCGGGATGAACTCACCTCCAACGTTGTTGGAGAAGAGATCAAAGCTCAAAAAACTCGGCGACGAGCAAGGAATGCTGCAAGAGCAGAGCGCCACCGCCGCCTTGCAGTGGACTTACCAATCCAAAACTTGGATAATGCCTTTGAAGCAGTTCAAACACATCATCATCGTACTTCCCTGGCTACCGTCACGTCTATTGATCTCATCACCTGCGCGATGACTCAGAACAAGTACACAGGATAGTTGGCTCAACTGGTGGAACTCGCTTACGAACAACTCGATCAACAGAATCCGATACAGTCGGTTTAGCACTCCCCATCCTTGCGTAGTCAACATGGCAGCAGCCATAGAGGCCCACCGTCCAGACCAAGCCAACTCGGAGGTGCCAGATCAAGCCAAACTAGAGCAGAGGGTAGTGGGGCAGGACCCTTGGGAGGCTATGGCCACCGTGGAGCTAACCCAGAGCTTGAACACCCGGTAGAAGACCTCCACAACAAGATCAATGCTAACCGTGACACCCGTACCATCATCGACGGATGGCACCGCAAGCGCGAGCAAGAAGTCAAACACCCAGGAGATGGTTCTAACGGGTTTCCTGCCTTCTCAAGATGTGTGAGGAGGACAATTCTACCCGAAAAGTTCAAACCTCTGGGTATCACCAAGTATGAAGGCAAGAAGGATCCAGTCCAATGGCTACGGTGCTATTAGCTGTCAGTACAAGCAGTTGGGGGAAATGACAACACCAAAGTCATCTATTTCCCCATCTGCATGGAGGCAGCGCCACTCACATGGCTCAATTGGATAAGAACTCCATCGACTCATGGAAAGACCTCAAGGTGGCTTTCACAAATAACTATGCAGGGGCAATGCAGCGTCCTGGCAATAGGATCGACTTGTCCTAGTTCAGACAACAAGAAGGCGAGACCCTGTGGAGCTACTCACATTGCTTCTTCAACAAAAAGGCCATAATCATGGACATCACGGAGTGTGACGTTATTGACTGCTTCCAGAACGACCTCCACGACTGCCAGATGTTTTAGGACTTCGGCAAAAGATGCTCCGCTGATGCCAAATCTCTCAAGATCATGGTACAAGCGTGGGCAGATGAAGAAGACATGGCAATAAAAAGGTTTGAGCCCAATTGGAACAAAGGCCAGAACGCAACAATTAAACAAATAGCTAAAGAAATGATAAGAACTGCAACAATTGCCCCAACAATGACAACCAAAATAACTACTCGGGAGGTCACAACTGCAAGCGAAAGCGAAAGCCAGACAATACTATCATGACAATTTCGCAGTCATCCAAGAAAAGTGGTAGCAGGAATCAAGAGAGGCCCTCGTTTAACGAGCTCTTGAAGAAGCAGTGCCCATGGCATCTATACCACAAGCACTCTGCGATAGATTGTTTCAATCTACGAAGAATCATGAAAGACCTGCCAGACCTATCTGGCGCCAAAGATAAGGGCAAGGCCAAGGAAGACGAAGACGATGGTGATAATGGTAAATTTTAAACCCATCCAACACCGTCAATGTCATCTTCGACGGAACCCTGGGTACTGCTACTAAGCGGTCCAGAAGCTCGCTCTTCGAGAGATAATGTCCATTGAACCTACAACACCAATGTTCCTCATATGATCTGAGGTGCTAATTACCTTTTCCAGGAAAGATCAATGGACTAGTTTCTCAGACTCAGGACGGTATCTCCTCGTCATGGACCCAGTTGTCGCTGGCTCCAGACTCACTAAAGTACTCATCGACAATGGTAGCAGACAGAACGTCCTGTTTGCCAAAACACTGAAGAAGATGGGCCTCAATGCCACTGATATGCTCACCCCAACGAACTCTCCATTCTATGGGATCATCCCAGGCAACACAGCTGTACCCCTTGGGTTGGTGGTTTTGCCAGTTACCTTTGGGACCAAATAATACTACCGGACAAAATACATCTGGTTCGAGGTAGCGGACTTCAAAACATCAAACCACATGATCCTCGGAAGATCAGCATTGGCCTAATTCATGGCCGTCCCATCCTATGTGTACTCAAGATTCTAGGACCCAAGGGAGTTCTCTCCCTGCGCGGAGAGTTGAAAAGGTCGTATGACTGCGACACAGAAGCCGTTGAGCTAGCAGCAACTACCCAAGTACCAAACTTGGTGATGCAAGTCTTCGCCGCATCTAAGAAACTGTCCTGATCAGAACTCGAGATTCCAGAAAAGAAGTTGGAGGCAACCAAGGTCAAGCTAGCAAGTGAAGTAGACATCAAAGCCATTAACCTTGAGACTGGTGATAGCTCCAAAATAGCCCTGATTGGCACAGGGCTGGATCCTAAATAGGAAAGCGCGCTTGTCAGATTCCTCCGGACCAACCGAGACATTTTCACGTGGAAACCAGCGGACATGCTAGAGGTGCCCAGAGAGTTGATCGAGCACTCACTCAACGTGAATCCAAAATCTACACAAAAAAGATAACGCCTATGATGATTCGCCCAAGACAGAAGGGAAGCCATCAAGAAAGAGCTGGCCAAACTACTGACAGCGGGCTTCATAAAAGAAGTCTATCATCCATAGTGGCTCGTCAATCCCATCCTGCTGCGAAAGAAAAACAACAATGAGTGGAGAATGTGTGTCGACTATACAGACCTCAAGAAACATTATCCAAAAGGCCCCTTTGGGCTACCTAGGATCGATCAAGTCATCGACTCCATGGCTGGATGTGCCCTACTCTATTTCCTCGATTGCTACTCATGGTATCACCAGATAGGTCTCAAGGAGGAAGACCAGATCAAAACTGTGTTCATCACCCCATGCGGAGCTTGCTGCTACACAAAAATGTATTTTGGGTTGAAAAACGCAGGTGCTACCTATCAATGGGCAATCCATGAGTGCTTCAAGAAGCAGCTACACCGCAATGTGGAGGTGTACGTGGACGATGTGGTCGTAAAGACTAGAAATCACGATGACTAGATTGCGGATTTAGAAGAAACTTTCACAAGCTTGCAAGAATTTCGGTGGAAGCTTAACCCAATAAAATGTGTCTTCGGTGTGCCTTCTGGAAAACTACTTGGGTTTATCATTAGTTATTGAGGCATTGAATCCAACCTCGAGAAGATCTCTTCCATCACCGATATGCATACTACAGAAGCTGATTGGATGCATAGTGGCGCTGAACAGATTCATCTCAAGGTTTGGAGAATGGGGCCTACCTTTCTTCAGACTGCTCAAGCGGCAAGACAAGTTTCAATGGACCAAAGAGGCTAATCAAGCCCTACAACAATTAAAGGACTTCCTATCAAAGCCACGAGTCCTCACGATGCCAAAGCTGAACGACACTTGTTGCTATACATCACCGTGACTACCAACGTCGTTAGCACGGTGATCGTGATTGAAAGACCAGAACCAGGCCATGTATACAAAGTACAGAGGCCAAATACCTGCCAATCCAGAAATTGCTATACGCAATACTACTCACCTCGTGAAAGCTACAACAATACTTTCAGAAGCACAACATGTCCGTCGTCATAGACTTCCCTCTTGGAGAAATTTTCCACAACCGGGATGCAACAGTAGGAATATCTAAATGGGCGGTAGAACTCGGAGCATTGTCCCTAGAAATTCAGGTCGAGGACTGCAATCAAGTCTCAGGCCCTAGTCGATTTCATGGCAGAATGGTGGGAGAATCAACTACCAACGCCAGCAGAGCGTCCAGAGCATTAGGTCATGTATTTTGACGGATCACTCAAGCTCGAGGGTGTCGGTGCAGGAGTACTCTTGATATCGCCTAAAGGTGAACAATTCAAGTACGTCCTACAAATCTTCTGGGAAGTATCCAACAACGAAGCTGAATACGAAGCAGTTCTGCACGAGTTCCGCCTGGCAGTCTCGTTAGGGATCAAGCAATTATTGGTCTACGACGACTCACTAGTGGTGATCAATCAAGTCAACGACAAGTGGGATCATCACAAGGAGAACATGGATGTGTATTGCTTAGAAGTATGCAAGGTAGAGAACAAATTCTCTAGTCTGGAATTCCACCATGTAGTTCATGACAACAACGTTGCCGTGGACGTCTTATCCAAACTTGGATCTACTTGTGCTCAAGTTCCAGCAGGGGTTTTCGTCCATGAGCTACACAAGCCATCCATATCAGAGCCAGTACCATCAACAACCACTGATCGAGGTCCTACCGCACCAGATCGACAGGTTACGATGATCGACGTAGACTAGAGAAATCCCTTCATCAACTACATCAAAGAGCACAAGCTACCATCAGACCAGATAGAGGCCAAGCAAAGTCTTACAGCACAACAAGAACTATGTTCTAGTCAGAGCTTTTTAGAAGAGGTGCAACGTCAAGAGTACTCATGAAGTGCGTCATACGGCAAGATGGCAAGGACACACTGGAGGAGATCCATAAAGGCGTTTGCGGCAATCATGCATCTTCACGCACGATCATGGGCAAAGCTTTCAGAACAGGGTTCTATTGCCCTACAGCTATCGCTGACGCTGAGAAACTAGTCTGCCGATGCTAAGGATGCCAATTCTTCACCAAACAACAACACGTCTCTACCTACAAACTGATCACCATACCACCCTCTTGGCCCCTCGCATGCTGGAGGCTCAACATGATTAGCCCACTGCCCATGGCGTTTGGAGGATTCAATCGAGTACTGGTGGCAATTGACAAGTTTACAAAGTGGATCGAGGTGAAGCTAGTAACCTGCCCCAAGGCAGACAGAGTACTCGACTTCCTCGATGAAATTGTCCACCGCTACAGCTTCCCCAATCGTATTATCACAAACCTAGGCTCCAACTTCAACAATCACGAGTTCTTGGAATATTGCGAGAACAGCGGGATTGACATCCGGTACGTCTCTGTTGCTCACTCGCAAGCCAATGGCTAGGTTGAGCACGCTAATGGGATGGTATTGGAAACTCTCAAGAAAAGGCTGCACAGTATCGGAAAAATGAAAGGAGGCAAGTGGTTCAAAGAACTACCCAATGTCCTCTGGGGGCCATGTACCCAGCCGTGCAAGCCTACAAGGCAATCGCCTTACTTCTTGGTCTACGGATCCAAAGCTGTCCTACCTGCCGACATCATATGGAAATCTCCAACAGTCGAGGAGTACGAGGAAGGTGCAACAGTAGAAACAAGGCGTTTAGACTTAGACAGTCGCGAAGAAGCTCGCTGTGCAGCACTCATCCAGTCTGCAAGGTACCTTGAAGGAATCCACCACTATCATCATCGCAACGTCAAAGAACATTTGTTCAATATAGGCGATATGATCCTCAAGCGTATCCAAGACACCAAGGGGATGCAAAAGCTAAACTCACCGTGGGAAGGACCGTTCATCATCTCCAAGGTCACTAGACCTAGGTCGTATATGCTCCAACATCTCTCTGGTGAAGACGTCAAAAACTCATGTAACATCGAGCAACTCTGTCGATTTTATCCCTAGTTTTGATTTACATATTCATATACATTGGCCATCGGCCCTAGTCATCAGATTTACAATTCAATAAAACTATCATATTTTTTGTCATAATTCGACTACTTATTTCTGCCTAATTGCGGCTTGTAGAAGCAAGTTCGCAGAGCTATTCAGCTCCTTGGGCAAAATTGCCCAAATGCAGCTTGTAATAACAAGTCTACAAAATTTAATGAGTTATTTAACTCACTGGACAAATTTATCCAATCGCAGCTTGCAAAAGCAAGTCTGCAGTAAACTTCATGAGTTGGTTAACTCATTAGACAAATGTATCCCTTAGCGGCTTGCAGAGAAGAAGCCATCAGTACCTCGGGAGTTAACTAAACTACATGAGATACTATCCACTAGACAAGTCTGTCTAGTCGCGGCTTGTAATAGCAAGTTTGCAGTTCTAGGTTTTCCAAAGCGCAACATCAATACAACCCAGAGAGGTTGTAAAGGTAGACTCCAATCAAAGAAACCCTGAAGAGACTACTCGTCCAGAGGTCTACCTACTAGATAGCTTGAGTACTTTCAACCCACAAAAGAAGAATGCGATCTTAAAGTACTCTACAATATGCATCTGATGAGGCTCACAAAAGAAGCCTTATGTGCAGACACTCACAAATATTGTACAAGCAAAAATCAGGGAAGATGGTGGGATGCACTAGAAACAACAAAAGATTGCAACAAGACTTAGAAATATTTACACTTCAAAGCAATCATATTATGTTTCCAATACAGAACTAATATTTGTTTTGATACAGAACTACTCAAGGACCAGATGATTGGCTACTTCTTCTGCAATTGGGTCCATCTCCTGCAAATACTGCTGAAAAAGTTCATCTGAGCAGTCCTCTGCTATACCCTCCGCAACAGGAGTCAGATCAGCTTGAGGATAGAAAGATTTGACAAACTCAGTAATTGCTTGGAGACAGACTTCACCATCTTCTGAACATAGCCGATGAATTTTCCTAGCACGTCCTTGAGTACTTCAGCTAGTGGACGGAGCTCTACACCCTCAACTGGAGGCCCCACCATATCCGCTATTGGTTGCGCTGCTTCAGATATCTGTCTTAGAGCAAGTTTAGGAGCTTCCAGCTCAGCTTTGCACTCTTGGATAGTCTTCATGGCATTGACCAAGTCGACTTCACCATCTTTGCGCATTTTTCTCTCTTTTTTCCAGGTGATGCTCCAGATTTTCATATTTTAGTACCAGCCTATCATGCTGATCAGCTACGCGGTAATACGCGTTCTTCCAATCGGTGACTTGTCCCAGGAGATCTTCGTTTGACTTTTCAAGCGCTACACAAATAATACTGTTGACGCCAGATTTTGACACGTGTATAATCGGCGTCAGGGAAGGAAGAAATCAGAAGGAGCGGCGAGACACAGGAGTGGCGGTTGGGAATCGGCCGATTGGTGCTACAGTCATGGATCGGCCGATTGACCTTTGGAGTTCTGCCTCGCCTGACCCCTGAGGCTTGGGATCGGATGCGCCCGACCTTCCGAGGGAGGATCTCCGCCACGCCCGACCCCTGAGGCCTGGGGTCGGTTGCGTCTGACCCTCCGAGGGAGGATCTCCACCTCGCCCGACCTTAGGTCCCAGGGTCGGAGTAGTCAGAGCCCCCGACATGTGGGTCCTAATCGGCTGTCCCTTGCCGATGAGGTGGATAGAAATCGGCCGATTAGAAGGCTGGAACAATTGGGCCGGTATGGGCTTAAAGAGGATTATGAAGATGAAGAGGGAATCAGCCCATGAAGAGCGCGATAATCGACCTAGTACGAATCGTACTTGTAAATATTCATTTTCTGTTTAAATTTAGGGATAGAGTTCTAATCGGATAAGAAGTCATTTGTAACAGGCTATAAATAGCCACCCTTGTAGATCTGTAATCATCATCAAATCAATACAACAAACTACTATTTCCTCGTACTTACTTTCAAGCAGGCGACTTCGCCAATACTTCTCTTCTTTTCCACAAGTTCGTACAAGTTGGCTGGGCTGCATCGACTTGACCTCCGGCTAATTCTGTAAGTTCCGTTTACCGAG
The DNA here is from genome assembly GCF_000263155.2 of Setaria italica. Taxonomy (NCBI): domain Eukaryota; kingdom Viridiplantae; phylum Streptophyta; class Magnoliopsida; order Poales; family Poaceae; genus Setaria; species Setaria italica. Next base: position 23,147,741 of record NC_028451.1, on the reverse strand, counting down.
TAACATCTAAGCTTTAACTTTGGGCGCATCGCTGTCGTTTCGTTTAGATTTATTCACCAGTTATCGATATTCACTAGAATTCTAGGTTTTACCTGTTGTTCTAGTTTTATCACCAGTTATCCAGCTAGGAATTGGAGCTTTTCGGCTTTCTTGTGCTTTGTTATTCAATCTATTATTTTACGCATAGCCGATTTAGATCTATTCTTAGTGTTCTTACTGTAGCATTGTTCAGATTAGTCCAGCGGTTTTCTTCATTACGCTGCCCGATAATCGGCTGCATCATAGCCGATTTCTTTATTACAGCAAATCGGCCGATTCGCTGATAAGCTTTCTCGAGATCGGAACCTTAGCCGATCGCAACCTCTGGGATCTGACACGTTTCTTTCCTTGCCAATCAACAGGTCAGATTGGCTGGCACGCCGCGCGAACCGCACCAGGGCGATCACCCGAACAGGAGTTAAGCAGATTCTCCCGGGTCGTATGTCCGACGCTGGGAATTCGATCAGCCGATTTCTAGCACCAACACACTTTTGGCACGCCCGGTGGGACCAACACAACCGCCACTATGTCGAACGCTACCGAAATTTTGGAAGACAACGTCATCGAAGTGACGGAAGCAGACCTCAGGGACGACCAGAGGGAAGAATTGGAGAAGCAGATGGCATACTACCGGAAGACATGTCTGCAATCCTTCAGTCGTACCAGGAGCGGAGAAACTGTCAAAAAGATTCCGTTTCCAACTCCCAGCCAGATCACAATCACCGAGGACTCGGACAAGATGTCCGAGATGGTTCAACAATCTGTCTATCAAGCTTTCATCGATCAATCCCCGGTGATTTCTAATACGTATCCCAAGGGTACCAGGGGCCGGCATATGCTCCACCAATTACGGTCCCGACCAGGAGTTATTCAAGTGCATTTATTCGGCTTCTCAGCCGATCCAAATTCCAATTAGAGGTCCTAGCGCTTCCTCATCATCGATCCCTCTGGGGTCTAATGGCGCGCAATATCTCCAGCCATGTCCCGTTCAATTATCCTCCGCGCAGTTTCCTCCTTTGAATTCAGCGCCTTGGGGAGCACCATCAGTGATGGCCGTCTAGGATCAACCGGCCAGCCATGGAAGTCCTCAACTCTAGGCATCTTTCCAAGCGGCCGTTAGGCCGACCATGCCACAGTACCAGCCGGTCATGCCGGAGATGAGCAGGGGGGCAGAAACAACGGAAGAACTTCGGGGCATTGCGCCGCTCGTGCTATATGACGAAGCGGCCAATTCATTCAAAAAGTCGACCCCGATTACGCAACCAGCTATGACACATCAGGCGCCAAATGCTTTCACTCACCACCCAGTCATCCCGCCGCCAATGTACCAGCACGTGCCGGTGCCCCAGCCGATAGTCCACCAGCAACAGACAGATTGGACGGCGCGCATAGCAGAGGTGATTCAAGAGCAATTCGGTTTAAAACCAAAGGTGCAGACCTACACATACAAGACACTATACCCCCCTACATATGACTCGCTACCGTTTCCCCATCGGTATAAAGTTCCCGATTTCACTAAGTTTTCGGGGCTGGACGACACCTCGACTGTGGAACACGTGAACATATTCATCATCCAATGCGGGGAAGCAGCGGCTCAGGATGCTCTACGGGTGCGCCTTTTCTCGTCGTCCCTATCTGGGTCAGCCTTTCAGTGGTTCACTACATTACCGCCCAACTCGATAATTACGTGGGCTGATCTGGAAAGGCAGTTTCACAAATACTTCTACGCTGGGATACATGAGATGAAGCTGTCCGATTTAACCAGCCTCAGACAGAGAAGCGACGAGCCGATATCCTCATACGTGCAGAGGTTCAGGGAGGTCAGAAACAAGTGCTACTCCCTAGCCCTGACCGATGCACAATTGGCCGATATAGCCTTCCAGGGTCTCTTACCTCATATCAGAGAAAAATACGCTTCGTAGGAGTTTGAGAGCTTAAGCCAAATCGTCCCCCGACTGTCTGGTCAAGAAATACACCCTTTTGACCCATGGAGGAACTTCTAGAAGAAGGTGGCATACTTAGAAGAGGTTGAAACCGAAGAAGACACAGAGATCGGCCTTGCGGAATGGATTAAAGGAAAAAAGCCGATATCGTGTCCGTTCGGAAAAAAGGAGCCGGAAACGTTCGGATTCGACACATCAAAGGCCAATAAAATCTTCGACCTTCTCCTCCAGGAAGGACAGATCAAGCTCTCGCCGTACCATACTATTCCGTCTGCCGAACAGCTGAAGAAGATGAAATATTGCAAGTGGCATAACGCCACCTCCCATGATACAAATGAATGCAAAATCTTCTTGCAGCAAATACAGTCGGCCATCAAGCAAGGCAGACTCAAATTTGAAGTTCCAACGAAGCCAGCCAAGCCGATGAAGATCGACCAGCACCCCTTCCCCACCAATATGGTTGATACGGGAAGAAATTCGCTCCAAACCAAGGTAGTAACGTCCGAATCGGCTAAACAAAGCGGCACCGTGGATCCCAGGAATCAAGCGACACCCGAGGACGTCAAGGGGAAACGGCGGATGGAGGATGATGACGAAGGATTGGGAGAACCACGCAGACCCATTACTTCCCAATTTCTGCTCAATAAATATCAACGACAACATGAACGCTCAAGATCCCGGGAAGAGGCGGTGCGGCGACATGAAGATCACTGGCGATGCCCGTTCTTCATCCACTGTTGGGAAAGCAACCTCAGGTTGCCATCGGTCGATAATTGCAACGGCCCGTATCGTAACAATCGGCCGTTCAGAAGGTCTCGCTCCAGAGATGGAAAACTAGAGCCGATCAGCAGGAACTGGCACGACCAAGAGGGCCGGCGCCCTCCAGTACGTGATCGGCTGGGGGGCAGAAGTGACCGATATGACCGGTCAGAAGGCAGGCGCGAGTGGAACGATAGGCCGGGGGGCAGATTTGATCGACATGACCGGCCAGAAAACAAGGTTAGCGTCCACGATCGACTTGAAGAGATGGCCGATGCTCGGGTATCAGACGAGAATCCTTTAGGATGCGAACCAGAATGGGAACGCGCCAGGCCACAGACCAAACCAGTGAACCCCAGGTGGTGCCCTAATGGATTGACCAAGTCTCAAAAAAGAAGAATCCAACGTCTCCGCCAGTGGGAACAGCGGGAAGAAGAACAACGGCATACGACGGATGAGAAAAACGGCAGGTCTCAGGTCTGGCGCCCCAAAGGAGGCGACAGGGGAGACAACGAATCGGTAGCCGACATCGGCATGGTTTTCATACTGCCGATGGAGTTCATGACTCCTGCCGATCGACAGAACATGTCGGCAATAGAAGGGCAGATGGCACAATGGGCTTTGGAACCAATGACAGCCACGTTCGAGAAGCCCGAAGATGACAAACGACAACACCTGAAGGCGTTGTTCCTTAAAGGGCATGTCAACGGCCGACCCATCAGCAGATTACTGGTAGACGGAGGAGCTGCAGTTAACATCATGCCGTATGCCATGTTCCGGAAGCTAGGAAAGAGCGATGACGACCTGACCAGGATAGATATGATGCTCAAGGACTTCGAAGGCAACGTATCCCCCGCTCGCGGCGCACTCTGCGTCGACCTCACCATCGGCAGTAAGACCCTTCCTACTACTTTCTTTATTATTAATGGCAAAGGGTCCTACAACATGCTACTCGGTCGAGACTGGATACATGCAAATTGCTGCATCCCGTCTACAATGCACCAATGCCTCGTGCAATGGGTCGGCGACAATATCGAGGTGGTCACCGCCGATTCCGCATACAGCGTCACGGCAGCCGACACGCAGCAGTGGAGCTGCGAGAACGTCAAGTGCATATCCGGGAGAATATGGGACACTGATTTCTTGAAGGTGTCCAATTTTGGCCTGCAGCCGATCTGAGCAGTCGGCTCCGAAGACTCAGACTAAATGGATCAGTTCGCCCGAGAAGATGGGAAGCTAGGACACAGGTTCATGTCGGCCGATTCATTAGAAATTATAGACTTAGGCGATGGCGCCAAACCAAGGCCGACATATATTAGTGCAAATTTGGATTCGGAATACAAATGTAAATTGACAAATTTATTAAGAGAATTTAAGGATTGCTTTGCTTGGGAATACCATGAGATGCCCGGATTAGACCGATCTATTGTCGAACATCGGTTACCCATAAAGCCGGGGTATTGGCCATATCAACAGCCTGCACGGCGGTGTAATCCTAAAATCCTACCAGATATAAAGGCCGAAATAACACGGCTAATCGAAGCAAAATTTATTCGGCAATGCCGTTATGCCGAATGGATCTCCAACATTGTACCAGTATACAAGAAGAACGGAAAGCTACGCGTATGCGTCGATATCAGGAACCTCAATCAGGCCACACCAATGGACGGATACCCCATGCCGATGGCCGATGTGCTGATAGACGCCGCCGCGGGACACAAGGTTATTAGTTTCATGGATGGAAACGCTGGATACAATCAGATACTAATGGCCGAAGAGGACATGTCCAAAATGGCCTTCAGATGCCCAGGTCACTTTGGTTTATTCGAGTGGGTGGTAATGACTTTCGGTTTGAAGAACGCCGGTGCTACATATCAGCGAGCCATGAATTACATATTTCACAAACTTATCGGCATACTGGTGGAAATTTACATCGACGACGTCGTAGTCAAATCGAAAGGACACCAGGAGCATCTAGCCGATTTGCGACAGGTACTGGAGTGCACGAAGAAACATGGGCTAAAGATGAACCCGAATAAGTGTGCCTTCGGTGTATCCGCCGGACAATTCTTAGGATTCATGGTTCATGAGCGGGGAATAGAGATCAACCGGAAGACCATAGCGGCCATCAATAAGGTTGTGGCCCCACAGAATAAAACTGAATTGCAATCTCTAATCGGCAAGGTGAATTTCATCAGAAGATTCATATCTAATCTGTCTGGACGTATCCAAGCCTTCACACCATTGTTAAAGCTGAAGCCCAACCAAGAGTTCATATGGGGAGAAGAGCAACGCAAGGCATTAGAAGATATCAAGCAGTACTTGGTCTCACCACCAGTATTGGTCCCACCTCAAACTGGTAAGCTGTTTAAACTATACTTATCAGCCAATGAACGAGCTATTGGGTCGGCTCTGGTCCAGGAGTTCGAGGGAAAGGAACGGGTAATATATTATGTCAGTAGAAGACTTCTGGACACCGAAACAAGGTATCCCCCAGTAGAGCATCTATGCCTATGTCTATACTTCTCATGCACCAAACTCAGGCACTATTTGCTATCGGCAGAGTGTGTGGTCGTATGCAAAGATGACGTGGTAAAATACATGCTATCATTGCCGATTTTGAAGGGACGAATCGGAAAGTGGATCTTAGCTTTATCAGAATTCGACCTTCGATACGAATCGGCAAAGGCCGTCAAGGGTCAAGTCATGGCCGATTTCGTTGCCCAGCACTGCGGACCAGAGGCTTCCTTCGTGGAACCAGTACCTTGGACCTTGTACTTTGATGGATCGTCATGTGGGGCCGGATCAGGAATCGACATCGTCCTCATATTGCCTCGGGGGGCAAGCTATGATTTCTCTCTGCCGATAGAAGCATCCGCCACTAACAACCAAGCAGAATACCAAGCTGTGTTGAAGGGGTTACAATTATTAAGGGAAGTCAAGGCTGATGCTGTCGAAGTTTTTGGGGATTCCATGCTTATCGTGGACCAACTAACAGGGAGGTCCGAATGCAAGGACGATGTGTTAAGGATTTACTACGAGGATTGCCTGCAGCTTCTAAAAGAATTCAAGTCCGCGGTTATCGAGCACATCCCTAGGAATCACAACGAGGATGCTAACAAGCTCGCTCAACATGCATCTGGGTATCGGCCGATTCAAGGCGCCATGGCTCTGGAACTCGCGACCGATGACTGGCGAAAGGAGATCGCCGATTATCTGAAAGATCCATCCAAGAAAGTGGATCGGCGGATATGGTTTCATGCTACAAAATAGGTGTTACTAGAAGACGATTTGTTCTACCGAACAATTGATGGTGTCCTACTCAAATGTCTAGGAACAGAGGAGGCGAAGACTCTGATGGGAGAAATCCACGAAGGAGTATGTGGGGCCCACCAGTCGGCGCATAAGATGAAATGGATGATTAGGAATAATGGGTACTACTGGCCGACGATCCTCGAAGATTCCTTCAAATACTATAAAGGATGCCAGGATTGTCAGAAATACGGGAATGTCCAACGTGCGCCCGCATCGGCCATGAATCTCATTATCAAACCATGGCCGTTCAAAGGGTGGGGAATAGACCTCATCGGGCAAATTTATCCTCCGTCAAGCAAAGGGCACAAGTTCATTCTGGTAGCCACAGACTATTTCACCAAATGGGTGGAGGCGATTCCGCTAAAGGCCGTAACATCGGCCGCTATGGTTGACTTTGTGAGGGACCATATCGTCTACCGTTTCGGCATTCCCCAGACTATCACGACTGATCAAGGAACGATGTTTACATCTGGAGAATTCGAAGAGTTCACGGCCGATATGGGAATCAAATTGTTAAACTCTTCTTCGTACTATGCCCAAGCTAATGGTCAGGCCGAATCTTCCAACAAAGGGATAGTTAAGTTAATCAAGAGGAAGATAGAAGAACAGCCGAAAAAGTGGCATTTATGTTTGACCAAAGCCCTATGGGCATACAGGATGGCTTGCCACGGGGCCACCAAGATGTCCCCTTATCAGTTGGTGTACGGTCATGAGGTAGTACTGCCATGGGAATTGAGGATAGGGTCGAGACGCACTTCGCTCCAAGATCAGTTGGCGGCCGATGATTACTCCTCACTCATGAAAAGGGAACTTGATGACTTGGCTGGCCAACGATTGAGAGCTTTGGTCAGTATTGAAGAAAACAAGAAGAAGGTGGCCAGATGGTATGATAAGAGGGTCAAAGTCAAGCAGTTCTCTCCGGGAGACCTGGTATGGAAGTTAGTGCTGCCGATCGGGTCAAAAAATCCTAAATTCGGTAAGTGGTCCCCTACGTGGGAAGGGCCGTATAAAATCGCCTGATGTGCTCCAGGAAACGCTTATATTCTGGAAACGATCGAAGGAGAAGAGTTTACTAGGGCTTTAAACGGAAGGTACTTGAAAAGGTACTACCCTAGTATATGGCTCGGGGCATGAGGATCAACCATGATGAACAAACACACAGCCGATACAAAAGAATCGCCTAAAGAGAAAACATAATCGTCCAAATCGGCCGATATATTATTCGGTACGGACGATGGGTTACACGGCCGACGCGGTACAAGTCGCCCTTAGAACAAAAAATAATTAACCACGCCTCTTCTTAAGTTCTCTCTCAACCCGACCTAGTTCTATCAGAAGACGTATGTGCCGTTCTTCTATATCTTTCATCGCGGCTTCTGTTTCAACTTGACGGGGAAGAGGGTGACTCCGGTCCATTGCCGGACGTGATGTTCCTGCCGCTGCATCTTCAAGAGCGATTTGACGAGGGAGCGTGTGACTCCTGTCGGCCTGAGGTCGCCTATGGACGTTGCCATCAAGGAAGTCCCAGATCCGTTGGACATCGGCAGGAACGTGCTCCTTGAGTTCTTCACGATGAGCCCTGATTAGATCCTTGTCTTCTTGTGACAATGGTTCGTCGGAGTACACTAGCCTGATGGCTCGTTCGAGTTCAGGACTGAGGCGCCGCGGCTGGGAAAAGCAACAATGTATAGCCGCCAAAGATGTGATTCTTTTCAGAAGAATTAAACTGAGAAAAGGGGGGATGGCAAATCTCTTACCTGATTAACAGAGGAAAAGGAAGAGGATGAAAAAGACATGACTGCAAAGCACGCCGACGAAAACAAGTCAGGGAAGAGAAAGTCGAGTTAAACGGGTGCGCTCGAAAATGGGACCGAGGCCGGTATTTATAAGTGGAGAAGGTGTGGACGTTTGGTAAGATGCATCCCATCAGAAGTAAAAAGGGAAATAAATAAGGGGGCGCCGCGAAGGACGGTCAAAGAAGGCATTAATGTTCGTACAAGACTACCAGTGCTTTTACAGGTCGCCCAGAAGGGCGTTGATAGCTGCAATCGCTCGACGCCGGATCTGATCGGCCGAGTCCAGGACCCGTTGGTCATCCTCCGCCGATCCAGGGACTTCTGACATGTGGCGGTGGAGTTTAAGAGCTTCGTGAGCCAGATGCTGCCTCTCCCGCTTCAGATCGGTGATGACGGAAGGAAGTTCCTGAAGCCTCTTCTCTTCGGCAGCTATTTCTTTGGTCACTCGCTCCATCTCCTTGGCAAGTTCTGCTCGTCGGCGTTTGAGGCGATCTATCGTGCCGACGATTCCAGGGCGAGAGGCTTCCAGAAAGTGAATCCGTTGATGCACCTCTTGAGCTTGACGTTTGTACAGATCTTCTTCTTCACGAGTCTTTGTCAGTTTGGCGCGATCGCCCATGTGACGCAGAGCCCTGAAGACCGGAATCCGCATTGACTCAATATAAGCGGCTGGCGCCAAGGCTTCTTCCGCCTCTTCTGGTACTCGCCCGCTGACGTCACCAAAGAGCTGCCGAATCGACGAGGCATCTTCTACCAATCGGCCGATGTCTTCTTGAAGAAGGGATCGTATGCTTTCAAGCTTGGCACGGACGTCATCAGGAACGGAGCTCAAAGTGACCTGACGGGAGGCGACTTCCTCGTCATCAGAGAGGGCGACCGCGAACGAGAAAAGGCTGTTATTTGGGAAAAAACAGGTCAGCCGATGGTGGTAACAATCGGCCAATTAAGGGTGGGAGATCTTTTACCTCCTTAAAACGGATTTCTTCCAGCTGCGTTTGCGAGATTGTCACCCTCGACTCTGGGACTGGAGCCATCGGCTCGTCGGAAGAAGAAGACTCAACAACAATCGGCGCTCTGCTCGGGCCAGCTTCTTGAAGGGTGACCGATGGTTGATTAGGCAAGACGCTTAGCGCGCCGGTGACCTATGTCAAATTTAATAAGAGCATCATACAAATATCAGAAGAACGGGTTGAAGGATGGTATACCTCGACAGAAGGAAGCGCTGGCGTTTTATCGATCGCTTGGGCTACTGCCGATTGCTGGGGGTCCACAAGGGTAATATGTGTAGTCTAATATAAAAGAAGTCAGTATAAAGATAGCGATTGGGAAGATCGGACAACAAGTTTACCTGTATAGCTTCCACCAGTAATGATGCAGCGGCTGCTCCGACTTCCGTGGCAACTTGAATGTCTACTTCTTCAGCAGTCGGAAGGGGCGGCGCGGCCGAAGTTTCTGCCGATGTAATCATAGGAGGATCGACCGATCCTATACGAGCGCGTACTCGGCGACTGGTCTTCTTGACAACCTTCTTCTGCGCCTGTTTCGCTCGGTCGGCAATAACATCCACGGAAGGGGCATGATAGCCGATAAGGGGGAAGATGGTATATGTATAACGGTCCTCTATCGGTCGGTCACTCCGACTGCGTTTTGGGGGAACGTGGTTTTCAGACTGAGTCAACAGCAAGAGTTAGTATATATGTTTAACAACATTAAGAGGAAATAAAAATCGGCTAGGGAAAAGAAGGATACCTCGGCGTTCGGATCGATGTTGGCTGGATCCAGGAGGTTGCAGTATGTCGATGCAGAAATGCAAGATAGGTATTGTTTCCATTCGGCCCACCATAGCTTGAATGGTTGAACGGTGAAAGGGGCTACTACCCATTCATTCAGGTCTATGGTACTGGAGTCTGGGATCCGATCTCGCAGCCGATTGTAGTCGAGACCCTTGGTGAGTTCATCTCTAAACTTTGCCCGGCCGGCGAAGTATGCCTGAATCGGCAATTGACCCATGCCGAATTGCCGTGCTGCAACGGAGGGGTTGTAGAACTCATAAGTAGGAGCATCCTTCCCCGAGAAGAAGTTGGCCGGTAAGATTCCCGGTTTAATTAATTCGTCTGTGAGGTCTTCATCGAATCGGCCAGTAGTCGAGTCAAAGCAAGAAGGGAGCTCAAAGATTGGGTCATCCCTCTGATAAGGGAACCAGCTGGTTGCGTCTTCACTGAAGCCATTATAAAAACACCTGAAGTATTCAGCCACCTTGGTAGCAGGATACGAGCAACCAGAAAAGGCCGATGCCGCTTCGCCGAAAGATGTACATCGGCATCGGACAGTGGGGTTCTCTGCCGATTCAATGTTGGGGAATGTCATGTGCTCCACTCGCTGCTGAGAAATCTTGCTCATGTACAGGTTAAGCCATAAGTTGATAAACCACCAGGGCCCACCAGGGTTTCCAATCGGCTCCCCTTTGGATAATTTAACGCCGATTTGGTGAAGCATGTGATAGGCTGCCCCCAATAGGTGCTTTCCAAGGGGAACAGAGGCCCCTGTCGATAATGCCTCGGCCAGAGCTTGAGTGTTGGTGGACGGACCAGCTGCTCTCCCACAGAAGAAATGTTTCTCTAGCCACATCATCAGGAAGGCCGTGTGCTCTCTGTTCTCGACTGATCCGGCCCTTTTGTTGCATCTGATGAATCCCTTCCATCCGCCGATTCCCCTTGTGTCCAGCCGATGAGATGTCGTGGCCAAAAGGCGAAAAGGGGTGTCCGGGGAGGAAATGTCCAGGCCGGTCAGCAAGACTACATCGGTCAAGGTGGGGGTCATGGGTCCGTGTCCAAAAAGGAATGCATTGAGAGCATCGGACTAGAAGTAAGAGGCTGCCATCACTAATGGCTCGTTCCTTTCCATTTGGGACAAAGATAGATCGATGCACTGGCCGATTTTACGCTCATCCCATTGGACCCTCTTAGAGGCGGCTATCCGCTGGTACCATTCCCTCCAGCCGGGGGTTTCATTCGGCCATGACCTGAAGGTACCTAACCAATGATCTAGGTCCATAGTTGATTGCTTAAAAGGGATCCTATGGGTTTCCAAATTGATTAGGTCGGTTGGATCTGGGTTTCCCATGGGACCAAGGCAGATAAGGCTGGGAGTTTTTGTGAGGCGAATGGTAATGTGATGCCTAACCGCCTAAAAGAAAAAAAAAGGGGGTGCAGAAGTAAGAATAGATCTAAAGTAAATGCATTACTGTTAAGGAAAGTTTCAGTAATGACCTCCGAGATGAAGCTCATCGTAATCGGCGGGATCGCCGGTGGAGCTGCAGATGATGAAGCCGCCAATGGGATTTCGGTTGAAGCCCCAACTTCCACTGACGGAGTTCCTTCTCCCGTCGATAGAGCCGCCGCCGTTGCTGCTGGAACCTCTACCGGAGGCGCCATCTCCGGAGCTTCGGGCATTGGTGAAGTGCCTGAAGGTGCCGCCATTGGAGAAGTAGGGAGGAATGATGGAAGGAGACGCCGGAGAAAACTGGAGGGCTAAGGGAGGCGCCGGAGGAAGAAGAAGACCCGTGCGCTAAAGAAGGAAGACGTGAGCTCGTACGGGAAGTACGGGACGTGCTGATATTTAAAGGTGGTTTGAGAAGGGGTAAAAGTGGAATTTTTACCGCGTCGGCGTTTCGATTTTTTCGGGAGGAGTGGTTGTCGTGGGCGCCCGTTTTGAAAAAATTGCAATCATCAGGCTGGAGACCGCGAAACAGAAGGATATTTTCAATGCGTTCATTTCGGAAGGGAAGTTGAAAAGAATTTCGAAGTAAAGACTATGTTTTACTCCGAAACTAGGGGGCATGTGTTGACGCCAGATTTTGACACGTGTATAATCGGCGTCAAGGAAGGAAGAAATCAGAAGGAGCGGCGAGACACAGGGGTGGCGGTTGGGAATCGGCCGATTGGTGCTACAGTCATGGATCGGCCGATTGACCTTTGGAGTTCCGCCTCGCCCGACCCCTGAGGCTTGGGATCGGATGCGCCTGACCTTCCGAGGGAGGATCTCTGCCTCGCCGAACCCCTGAGGCCTGGGATCGGATGCGCCCGACCCTCCGAGGGAGCATCTCCTCCTCGCCCGACCTTAGGTCCCAGGGTCGGAGTAGTCAGAGCCCCCGACATGTGGGTCCTAATCGGTTGTCCCTTGCCGATGAGGTGGATAGAAATCGGCCGATTAGGAGGCTGGAACAATTGGGCCGGTATGGGCTTAAAGAGGATTATGAAGATGACGAGGGAATCAGCCCATGAAGAGTGCGATAATTGACCTAGTACGAATCGTACTTGTAAATATTCGTTTTCTGTTTAAATTTAGGGATAGAGTTCTAATCGGATAAGAAGTCGTTTGTAACAGGCTATAAATAGCCACCCTTGTAGATCTGTAATCATCATCAAATTAATACAACAAACTACTATTTCCTCGTACTTACTTTCAAGCAGGCGACTTCGCCAATACTTCTCTTCTTTTCCACGAGTTCGTACAAGTTGGCTGGGCTGCATCGACTTGACCTCCGGCTGATTCTGTAAGTTCCGTTTACCGAGTAACATCTAAGATTTAACTTCGGGCGCATCGCTGTCGTTTCGTTTAGATTTATTCACCAGTTATCGATATTCACTAGAATTCTAGGTTTTACCTATTGTTCTAGTTTTATCACCAGTTATCCAGCTAGGAATTGGAGCTTTTCGGCTTTCTTGTGCTTCGTTATTCAATCTATTATTTTACGCATAGCCGATTTAGATCTATTCTTAGTGTTGTTACTGTAGCGTTGTTCAGATTAGTCCAGCAGTTTTCTTCATTACGCTGCCCGATAATTGGCTGCATCATAGCCGATTTCTTTATTACAGCAAATCGGCCGATTCGCTGATAAGCTTTCTCGAGATCGGAACCTTAGCCGATCGCAACCTCTGGGATCTGACACGTTTCTTTCCTTTCCAATCAACAGGTCAGATTGGCTGGCACGCCGCGCGAACCGCACCAGGGCGATCACCCGAACAGGAGTTAAGCAGATTCTCCCGGGTCGTGTGTCCGACGCTGGGAATTCGATCAGCCGATTTCTAGCACCAACAAATACATAAGAGGATCAATATTACAAACAGAATCAGTACCCGAAATCCAACGAGAATAGCAGTTACCTTTGATTTGTTGGTTCAACAACTTGTTGCGCCCCTTGAGATGGTCTTTTCCTCCTCATGCTCCTCGATGCGGTTATGATACTCAGTAGTAGCTCCATCATACTCCATCAGCAGTCGGGAGGAGTACTCCCTCTCCTTGGCAAGTTCCTTTTCAAGGGCCTCAGCATGGAGTACTGTGTCCCCATAGCCTTGAAGCAACTGAGACTTGCAGCCGGAGCGTTTGATGACATCCTACACCACAAAATAAGTACTCATATCAAGGCATGGGTAATAATTAAAAATTATGTGTCAATGGAAGAAGCTGGATCAAGCATACCTCTACGTAAGCACCAATACAGCGGTGCATCTCCATCATTCCAGCAACCATATCCACATTTAGCAGAGGATTGTTGATTAGTTGGATATCTTCAGGACGAATTTCCCTAGTCGACAGAGGTTCCGCGTGGGCTTCAAAATCAGTTGTGCTAAGAGGAACTACGGGAAGACTTGTCGATGGACCTAGCTCAGAAGTTGCATCGGCAGCCATGACTTCCAGAACTATCGCCGCTGCAATTTCCACCTCTGGCTCGGGGGCTACAAGAGTAGCCACGCTGCTAGAGGTAGTCGCCACCACTTCTTCGGGTACAAATCGCTCGGGGGCTGAAGGACCGGAAAGACGACCAGACGGGGGATGAATGGGAGCCGATTCAAATTTTCTCCAAGAACTTCGGCTAAAAAACCCACAAGCCTCTCTTCTAGCAAAATCAAGTCCACTTAGCTATGCACAAGCTAATGGACCTAGGAATGATGCTAGGAATCTAATTTGAGAATAGCAGAAGCAAGAAAGACTCCAAACAAACTCTGGAAGATAAACCTTTAAAACCAACACCTCTGTGCGGAAAAATCCGGAGGAACCTTCGAAAAATTCCGAACGTGCGGAGATTTCCGGAGAAACCTTCGAAAATTTCCATAGGTCCGGAGATTTTCGGAATTCCATAACAGCCTGCGCGAAGCTGGTAGAAAAATCCAAACCGGGGTCAAGCAATGTCCAAAAATCACGAAATTTGAACCATAGCTTCACAACATAGTGAAGAAGATTATCCTAAGAAATCATCCCTAAAAGATTTGTGAATCCAAGCGAATTTCAAATCTTGTGAAGAACTCTATTTTCTCAACGCCAAAACTTGAATCGACCCGAGCTATGAACTCGTGAGGTTTCAATCAAATCCCTTCAGTGGAAAGATTCAACTCACGTCCTAGTTTATTTACAAACAACCGGATTGACTCAAAACTCCCCACAAAACACGAATCAACCAAAAATGTGGCAGGGAAGAAAAGGAAGAAAACAAGAATGCGAAGAACACAAACGGAAATTGCAAATCCAAATGGGATAGAACAAGATGGCACGAAATAGATCTTTGGATTACTTCACCATGTCCGGTTACAAGCCACTCCTTAGCACAATCAAAGCTAGGATGGCGAAAAGATGAAACAAAGATCCCTCCTCTGTCCCCTCTCCTCTCTCCCAAAGCTCTCACAAACAAATGAGTAGCAACCACCAAAACAAGCACAAAGAGATGGCTACCCCAAACAGCCCTCCTATACATATATAGGCATCTGGCAAATGTCCAAAATACCCTTACATTAAGCACACAACCCAAATACCTCCCAGGGGTAAAGTCATCCAACTGTTTCTTCGTTCATCGGATGGACATGGTGCCTTCACAACTTCGCTTCGCCTTGACGCAAGCTTCGCGATGGTGCCACGCATCCTCCGACTTGACGCCGTCCGGTCGCACCGAACTCGCCCTAGTTTTGAGGCCCAAACTAGCAAACCTGCCTGCGCGGTGGTTTTAGGGCACAAACCACCCAAACCTTCCATCTCCGCTTGACCGCAACACGACCTCCATGGTGTCGACGCCGTCGAGCAGCACCGGACTCATCCCCCGGTTTTGAGACCTGTGACGACCGGCCCCAAATCTTCCAAGTTAATCTTATCCTAGCCCCTGATCACCTGTCTAGTTTTCCGAGCCAAAGTGATCAACCTCCCGACCGGTCCCGACCCCTGAGACCCGACCCCTCCCCGCCTTGCTCCGGTTCCAACCCCACCAAACCCAGCTCACCATCGGATCCTTCTAAGTCCTCCCAAAACGTCCGTTCTATCTGACCGGTGGACCGCAAGATCTTTTTCCCCCAAATCTTCCGCGCTAGGCGCACTCGAGTTGCATGCCCGCTTCAGAGTCTCCCCGCCGCATGGCTCAGCTTCTCCAATGCCCGCCACTTAGCCTCATCTCTGGCTCACGACCGAATGGATTCTCGCGCCCCCTTCCCCAATGGCAGCGGAAGCCCCTCTACGACCTTTCTGCAACGCCTCGCCTCCCGCGCCCATCATCACACCGCCAGATCCCGGCCGCAGAGCCCGATGTCGCCCGTCTTTTTCGTCACTTCGAACACAGTCGCGCCGCCTGGTCTTCGCTACCCGACGATTCCTCCTTCGCCAACCCCGACCACGGCAGCGACAGCTCCTTTCCCCGCCCTGTCAGAAGCCGCCCGACAATCTGTTGCTCCGCGCTCGCCCGCGCGCCCGCGGCTGCCTATCTTCTCACCTGTGCGCCCTCGATCCTAGCGCCGTTAACCCCGTCGCTTCCATCAAATCTACCACACGACGACGCCCGCCTCCGCCAAATCTCAACCACCGGCATACCCGCTCCTGCGCCGTCCTGACGCCAGAGCCCGATGACCGCTGGCGTCATCCCCGAAGTCCTGCACCACCACCCTCGTCACTCAATCGCCGCCCAGGCAGAGCACTCCATTGCTTCTTCCCCGGCCTTCGCGCCGCTCCCCTTCTCTCTCCCGCGCCACTTCCCTTCCCCGTCCCAGCCGCTATAAAAGGGAATGCACGAGCCCGCCGGAGTTCCCTCCGCCATTGCTGCCTTCTGCCATTTCTCTTGCTCCCTGCTCAAGCTCCTAGCGCCACCGCTAAGTTCTTGAGGAACTCTCCTCTCCGCTCCACTCCGTTTTCCCCGAGCCACCCAGCCGCTTGCTCCTCCGTGCTGCGTAAGAGCTCACTTGTGATCCACAAGAAGCACCGCCGCCGCCGGAGCACTGCCGGACCTCGCTGCCGTTCAAAGCCTTAGCCCCTCCGCCCAAGTCTGTTTCTTCCCAACCCCAAGCTTTCCTTGTGGGAAGAAGGTAAGCTGTCGACCCCAGTCCGCTCCGCCCGACCCCGGTTCCATCTCGCCCGACCCTATCTGTTCCGTTGACCCCT
Source organism: Setaria italica (assembly GCF_000263155.2). Lineage (NCBI taxonomy): Eukaryota > Viridiplantae > Streptophyta > Magnoliopsida > Poales > Poaceae > Setaria > Setaria italica. The sequence goes on along the minus strand of NC_028451.1, from coordinate 23,131,477 downwards.
ATCCGCCTCGCCCGAGGGCTCGGCTATGATCTTTTCTTCAACCGAGGGTGTATGTGCAAAACTTAGGAACCCTTCAGCGCTTGCGTCTGAGGATCCCTAGTATATCACATCCTCTAGTTTAAGGATCAGATCATAAGTTCCTTTCCAACCCTTACCTTCTGATCTCCACCAGCTCCCTTGAACCTCCCCACCCTCCTGCTCTTTGTCGCGAGTTTCTGGGCTCAGACGTGCAAGTGTTGCTGTTGAAATAACCGTCTATACTAACTAATGCATTGCATTCGTGTAGAGTTGCGCCTCGCCGACGGCTTCTACGAGCTGCACCCGGCGCCAGAAGATGACGGTGTAGCTGAGCTCCTGCCCTCTGAAGCCGAAGCCGCCCCAGAAGTCGAGCAGTTCTCTTCCTCCTTGCTCGAAGGCAAGCCCCGGTTGCATGAAAACCCTGTGATGTTTTACCAGACTTGCGCATGCCTTCTGTAACATGCTTGTGCATTTACGTATAGGAGTTGTTTGGAACCCTAGATGCATATCTTAGCTCCCATGATCTGAACACTAGCTGTTGGACCGAGTAGCTGCTTGCTTAACTAGGAGACGGTAAAAGCCGAGTGATTCCCTGTCACTCGCGAGTTGTAGGAGTTGGATGTCTACCTTTCCGTTACAACTATAAGGACGATGGACGGGGCATGGTTGGGTAACTCTTTGGTGGTCGGAAGGTTGCCCCGTCTGTCTATGAAAACTTGCTAAGGCCCGACAGTGGTGGTGTTCGTGATCAAGTGTTTGAAAGTACTAACCTCATACTTAGTATGGGATGAGGAAGCCTAGTACCGGATTGAACCTAGACGTGAGCGGTCGCCCCATTGTTCTTGGAACGGAGTTTCCCCTGCTGGTTGTCACACGTGGTGGCAAGCGTGGTCACAGAACGGCAGAGGCTGGGTCTGTGAAACCTTGCACCAAAGGAAATGGGCCCGACACGGGTTAGGAGATTGATGGGGAAGGCCGACACAGGAAGCGACCTCAGGGTGCGCGGATGTCGTGAGGTTAGGTTCACCATGCATGGTTAAAGAACTCGAATCGATTCGTCTGCCTCTCACAGTTTGAGACTGCTTGATCGCTATGTCACCCTGAGTAAATGAGGAATCTGATGATGACACGGTTTTGTTGATATATATATATATATGCATACCTTGTTTTGGTTCTATGATTGCTTAGAATAGGTTGCAAAACCTAGACCGGTTAATGAACTTAGAACCGAAGCTAAAACTTGAAAATAGGGTTTACTTAGTGCTTTTGGCAAACAAACCCCTCAGCCAAAAAGCCCTGCATGTCTAGAAGTGTGGAGTAGTCTCTCCTGTCGGTTAAGTCTTGTTGAGCTTAGTAGCTCAGCCTTGTTGTGGCTCCTGTTTTTCAGGTGTTGTTGCTGCTCCCGACCCTTCTCCTGCTGGCACTTGGCCGCCCCAGCTCCCTCCGGGTTGGACGGTCGAGTGGGATCCCTCCTCGGACGGCGAGGAGAGGGATCAGTGATGTCCCGGATGGCCTCACTAGGACGTTCGACCCCGACGATTGCTTCCGCTAGTGTTTTACCTTCTGTGTTTTCTTTGAAACCTTGTAAAACTCTGATGTTTATTTCATAATCAAACTAAGTGGTTAAGTTGTTAACTCGGTGGACTTGTTGTACTCTCTGGAACCGCTCACCTTCATGTGGGTCTGCTAAAATGGTCCTGTTTAAGTGGTTAAATCGGAGGAAATCCGACGGCACTTCGTGTTTACTCGGCTTAGGCATGAGCGTCACGTATCAGGCGGCAAAATCATGCTTAACCAAGTAGATCCGAAGTGGATCTGCCACAAGACCAAACTAGTCAAACCCTCTACACACCCTCCTAGCGTGACTCAGCCTCGATTTTGAGGCCAAACCGGTCAAACCATCTCGCACGCCCCGCATGGCGTGACTCACCGATGTCGATACATGTTCAGCCTCCGCCAAGCCTCCTACACCTCCAAGTCTTTCGCTCCCGGCTCCCGAGCCGCCTACTTGACTTGCCTCCATCCCGCTTGACTTAACCAACACCGTCTCCATCACCGTCCGTGTACTCTTGATCTTCCGTGCACCATGTGGATCGCCCATGACTCCGCCTGGACTCCTCGGGTCCCTCGATCCAAGCCTATTCGTGTGCACCCTTCACAGCCCTAGTTCATCAGCATGGACCTTTCGCACTTGACCCACCTCATGCCGTCGACCGCCACGTCGCATCCTACACCTGCACATCACAAACCAAGAGACACAACACACAACATACGGTATACTCAAATACCACAACACAACTCACACAACACACACCTCCGGTTAGCCGTTAGCATAATCAAGCATATATGGAATATGGATTCAACTGGTAAAGCCTCAAATCATCTAATTAATCACTCATCACAAATATACCAAGGCACTTCTCAACTTGGTCTCTCAGGGGCTGGCATTACGACAGTCAAAAATGATATGACATCTTGCATCAACGCTGCTACAAGAGACACAACACCTGGATTACTCATCGTCGCGGGCTGATTCTCCAGCTATGGACTTGCTTGGGTCGGAGCAACATCCTAGACTGTGAGGCTACCGCCATCAGTCACGGGCGTCAAGCTAGGCCCTCCAAGGTCCACATTAGAGGATTTCTTGCATGAGACAAAGCTTCAGAGATACAACAAGTTGATCATGAGCTACAATTAGAACTCAAAGGAGCAGTAAACACATACCTTGTAGATCTCCTCAACTTCAAAGAGGGTTCTCCTGTAAGGCGTAGCGGCTTAATGCTCGAAGACGATTTCTTTAGCGGGGCTTGAATGGTCGTAGCACGATCATTGCTAGCCTTAGCCTCGACCTTTGCTCCTGGAGTTGTTCTTACGCCAACAGGGTCCCCCACAACACCAGGAGGCTCCAGATCATCTTCAATGTTGATCACCTCCTTGATGACCAGCACGTTGTCTTGCGCAGCCAGAGCAGCCACCTTTTCAGCATTCATCACCGGCTCGAGTACCTGCAAACCACCAGTGTCTTCTTGAGTAGACATGGTGGTGATATTAGAACACCTACTAGGAGTACACGATCCTTAGGATCTTATCCTTCCTCATAAATAAATACCGCGGGAGGTAAATCTTCTGTAGTAATAGACTTCTTCACAGCTCGTTTCACCACAATAGTCCATTTCCTCTTCGGAGGTGGAGGAATTGCAGCTTCAAGCTCATCATCAGCTTACGCTTCCTCGATCCAAAGGATGATTCGACCTTATTAGATGGCTGGGTGCTGACTTCAAAGTCCTCCGCAGCATCAGAACTAGAGCTGCTGGAGTCTTCGAGTACTTCCTCTTCCTCATCATCACTCTTAGCGCTCTCCGCCATATGCACGCGAGGAGCACCTTTACAAGTATCTTCTGACCAAGGAGGAGGAGGAGTAGAGAAGTACAAAGTGACATCTTCCTGCAAAGAAAGACAAGTTAGCAAAACCCAAGAACTTCCAAATTAGTACTCGGAGGCTACGGTCACGAGTACTTATAGGCTTTGGCGGGTTGGCGGTGCTGAATTCCCGCACAAAAGTGGGAATCTCGCTCACATTCTTGAACATCCATTTCAGTCTTGCCATATCTTCATCTATGCTAAGCTCATCTAGAGACAGTCTGGATGGATCATTGACACCTGTATACTTATAGCCCCAGTAGCATCGCTCCTGCAAGGGTTGGATTTGTTGCTTCATAAAATTGAAGGCTACTCCAACTCCAGTGCACCCTTCTTGCTTCAGCTTGGCTATTCTATCAATGAACTCGGGTAGTTGGAGGCAATCCCCATGTGTTGGCTCATCAAGCCACCGGTTGTTCCGGTGGGGCGATGTCCTGTTAGCTTGGGTAGATTTGGATCATGGTTGCCAATGTAGCACCACTTATCCTTCCACCCGACATTGGAATCTATCAGCTCATAAGCTAGATATTGGCTGCCAAGTTTCTCCCACATCTGGATACCGGCAGCTCCGATTACTTGAGTGTGATCCCTCATCGGCTGCGGCTTTACACATAAAAATTTCCGAAATAACTAGATGTGGGTTCTGATTCCCAAAAAGCTTCACAGAGGTGAATGAAAATGGTAGCATGGAGAATTCTGTTGGGGTTCAAATGAACTACTCCAACTTACAGTAATTCAACAGACCTCGGAAAAAATTAGAACCAGGCAGTGCAAGTCCACGCTCGATGAAGTGAGCAAAGATTACCGTCTCATTGGAGTGTTCCTCCAAAGTCCACGGATTGCCATAGGTGGATCTCCAGCTGATGATGTCTTGATTTTGGAGCAGCTTGGCGGCCTCAAGCGTCTTGGTCTCCTCCTCTTTCAAGGATGACCACTTCCAAGCGCAAGCAGGAGTTAGCGGCGCAGTCTGATCCATCTTCCTGTACTTGGGCGCCGACAACTGCGACTCCTTCTTCTCGCCCTCGACCACCTTGGATGCAGCAGCTTTCCTACATCCTTGATGTCACGAGCTTCTTCAGTCGCATACGCTCGGGGGCTGAGTGGTGGGGGTCGGTGGTGCTAGCGTTCAGAGATCGGGCAGCGGCAATACTAGGGCTACAGTATGGAGATTGGAAAGGCAATTAGCAAAGGTGAAATGAAAGGGATAACTTCCTCCATTATTTATAACCGCAGCGCAGTAACAGCAGTGTGAATAAAGGAATTTTAGGTTTAATGGATCCGCGGATTTCACGACACCTGATTGGCAGTTACCTCTATTTTCGGAAGAGATAAGATTTCCTTTCAAAGGTGGTCACGTTGACCAAAGGTTGACCCTTATACCCACCAAAACTAGTCGGTAAAAGGCTCAGGGGCTGTGTGCCACGTGTCCATTGATAAAAAGTTTTTTCTCTAGGTTTTAAAGGGGAAAGTGATGCAAATTACAGATTGACCCTTAGCTTGATTCTTTGATTCAACCTAAGACTCGAGGGCTACTCCATATGGAGTGCGACTTTCATTGCACTTCTATATAAAATTCAAAGTTGAAGGATACAAGACTGAGTTAAATGAGGTTCGAGCACATTCTAGCCGTCTGGCAGTTTTTTTTATACCTTTGAAGATTCAACCAGATGAAGTACTTGAAGAACACCAGAGCTACTAGGAGAATTCCACAAAAGTACTCAGAACTACTGTATTTAACTAAAAAGTACTCGGGAGCTTGTTATACATACATCTATGGGCCCACCAGAAGGTTTGGATAGTCCTAAATATGGGGCTAGACACCGAGATGAATCTGACATGGAGACTATGGTGTAGGATGGTGTAGTCTATGTGGCAAGATAGGAACTAGTCGAGGATTATGAAAAGTACTCGTAGCAATAAGAGTAGAACTCGTCTAGTCAAATCTGACTAGTATTCTTATAACCAACCGACCTGTAACCCTGCCCCCGGCAATATAAGGTGAGGCAGGGACCGCCTCCAAAGCAATTCAATCCAAACAACACAGAGAGCGTAGGGTATTATGCTATTCAGCAGCCCAAACCTGTCTAAATCGTGTGTCTGCATTTACCTTCAAGTTACTGATCTCAACGAGCCCCACTAACCAAAATACTATCTCGGGCACCCCTTGGGTAGGTTGTTGGGTCTAAACACCGACACAAGTGACGTGGAGAGAGGCACCAAAGTAAGCTTCAACTCGATCTCTGAATGACCATAGAACCACGATCCGGGGTAGCTTTATACTAGCCAAGGTTGGATGCGACCAAGCGACGGCGTGAGAGGCACCGAAACCACTGAACTAACCACGTTGGGAGGTAGAAGGCCAACTGGTGGATGCATTCATGGAGTCTTCTTCAATTCACGTGCGTCTTCTCAGCTTTGCGCAGTCTTCAGTAAATTGACCATAACTCCTAGCTTAGAAGTCCAAATGATGCTTCGTTTGTTGCATTGAAAATTAGACTTGATGGATCTTCCAACCATGTATGACTTGACCCCCGTCTCTTCCCAATATGGTACAGACTTGGACGTGAAGTTGAGGCATCTGTCATGTAACCTTGAGTCTTGTGTGCGTAAGCCTTCTCAGCTTGGACAACAGTCTTGGTGTCCTCTGTGTAACCTTCTGCATCATCCATGTAACCCAGTGGTGAAGCCTCTTGTGTAAATCTGAGTAGAAGTAGAGTACAAGACTTGGGTTGTAATATCCCTCAAAATCCAGTTTGAATATATGGATCATTTAAACACATGGTCAAACTTAAGATCAACCCTCATTTCTTTTCTCCAAATTCAAAAGCTAGTAACTAAATTTGTACATTTAAATTTAAAACATACTTGCACAAGTGATTTGGATTTCATTTGATTTTATTTGGATCTCATGTGTGTGTTTGTATTTTGGATCTAATTCATAATTCAAAATACAAACTAAAGCTAACTTAAATAAAAACCTGTTTGGACTAACTTTGCACCCGAGTTGTCCACTAGCCAAACTGCTCGGCAAGTCCGCAAAATAACTCCTTGACCATCCGTCTTTTCCTTCTCTTATCAGCTTGCTAACTTTATCGACACGCTAACTTTTCCAGCCTGCTCTTTTTAAAGTGCCCTGGAACTTCTTAAATGGATTATGAAATTATTTTCTGACTTTTCAAATTAATACCTTGCTAATTGATTTGATTTCAGAAAATAAACTAATTCATTTCCACTAAATTCCGGAAGGCTCAATTTGAATTATGGTGATATTTTTCGACTTCTCAAAATAAGTATTTGCCATTTACTTCGTTCTTGGAGAATTAGTCTAATTCATCTTTCCAAGTTTACGGGATAAATTGCAATCAATTTATTTTGTGGGCTTAAATTGTTTTGGTCCAAACCTTAAATTCCGTCTAAAAGCCCACTAACTACACCTAACCCTAAACCTAACCTCCTTCTATAATACTCCTCACCCACTTTCCTCTCCACTCCTGTCATCTCCCAAGCCGCCGCCGCACTCTGCTCTCTTTCTCCCTCCTCTACTCTTTCTTCTATCGCAAGAACGAGCAAAGCTAGCAGAGCAGCTGTTGACGCCATTTTTGACACGTATAAAAAGTTGGCGTCAAAGGGAAGCAGAGATGCTGATGCGTGATAGAGGAGGATTGGCTAGTAAAATTGCCGATGGAGTTACAACAGTTCAGCCGATGGAATTATAGAGGTTCGGCCGATGAAAATAGGAGGATTCAGCTGATGGGACCGATGGGGTCTGGCCGATGTGAGCAAGAGGGTTCCAGCCGATCAGAGCTATTGGAGGTTCAACCGATAAGAGGCAAAAGAGTCTTGATTGGCAAGGAGATTGCAAGATGGTGGATATAGGGTTGGCTAATATAGGCTTAAGTTCACTCCGACTCTTGTACGAGTTGTTTTGTTTAGAAAGCTTGTTTCTTTGGTTATAGATATTGTATTGTGTTGTAATCGACCAGGACTAGGAGTCTTGAGTTTAGGATATAAATAGATACCCTGGGAGGTCTGAAAAAGAGGTACACACACAAACAAACAAATCTACTTTATTCGTAATTTACTTTCAAGTCGGCCAAAGTTCTCTTTTTCTTCACAAGTTCTTCCAAGCTAGCAGGGCTGCATCATCTTGATCTCCGACTGGATTGTAAGTTCCGCATTTATCGAGTAATTTCTAGGCTTTAACTTCTGGTGCATCGTTGTTGTTTCATCTAGATTTATTCATCAAGTTATCGATATTTGCTAGATCTACAAGTTTATTTGTTTAAATATTGTTACTTTAGCTTTTATCACCACTATCCAGCTTGGAATAGATTCCGATCGGCTTCTTATCTGTTTTTCAATCAAGAACTGTTCTATAGACGACTAGATCTGTTTCAAGTGTTATTCGTGTAGCATTGTTTAGGTTGTGTTTCAATAGTTCCTTTGCATTGAGTACGCATACATCGGCTGACCTAGCCAATTGTCTTTTTTTGTATCGGCTACCTGGCCGTTTACAATCTCCTGGAGCTAATCAGAACACCAGCCGAATTGAGCTAATCGGCTGCTCTTGAATTTAACGTCTTCTTTGCCCTTGTCAATTGGCAGGTCAAATTGACAAGCACGCTTTGGATCGAGAGGGTTACAACCTGTACTTGAGCGAAGCAGATCTCTCAGGTTTCATGTGTTAGTACGCGAAGGTCACCACCTGATTTTTGTGTCAACACACTTTTGCCACGCCTGGTGGGACAATGACCAGTTTTTCAACATGTCTATTCCGAAACCTTCCGAGCACTCAAACAAAAACATCATGGAGGTTACAGAAGATGATCTTAAGGAGGATCAGAAAAGTGATCTGGCAAGAGCTATGGAGGAATACAAATTGGTGTACTTGAGATCCTATAGCCTTACCAAAAGGGGAGAAGCTATTAAAAACATGATTTTCCAACCCCTCGTCATATCACCATCGATGAGAATCCAGGGAAGATGCAAGAGATGGTCAACCAAGCTGTTCATCAATCATTGATCAATCAATCTTCAGTGATGACCAATACCATTCACAACGCTGTCATCAATGCTTTACTCGGTGCAGCTTCTTAAGGTTATCGAGGTCCGGCCTATGAGTCCCCTACTAGGGTGAATAGTGCCCCCAATCCGAAATATCATGACAGCGCCCGATATGACTCATTCGGTTTCTCAGCTGATGCAGTCAAGAGGAGGTTACAATGTTATGCCACCACTGATGCCCAATGCTACACTACCTCCACCGACGCAGATGGGGACTCAGACTTCCCCAGTATATTCTACTCTATCGTTGTTAACTTCATCCTCGGCGCAATGGGGAACAGCAAGAACACCCATCAGATGGAACCTGATACTGGGTTTGGAATGCCTCCAAGGTCATTCACCTCGTCCACGGGGTCTCATATACAGATACCATAGGTGTTGACTCCTCAATCGATGACTCAGCATCAATAGCAAGATACTTCAGAAGTCAATGAGGGAACCGATACTTTGGTGTCTCATCAAGACGGGTCAATGATGGTATTATATAATGAGGAGACATGCACACTATAGCACGTTAAACTTCCTCAGCGGCAAGCATTGGCTTCTCAGCCGATAGTTCAGCCACAGCCTCAGCAACAAGCATCGGCTGCCCAGCCGATAGTTTTCCACAACTGCAGCAACAAGCATCGGCTGCCTAGCCAATAGTTTTGCCACAACTGCAGCAACAAGCATTGGCTTTTCAGCTGATAATTCAGCCGGTCATGCCGCAACAGCCACAGACTGCACACCATCAGGTAGATTAGGCTACAAAGATAGCTGAACTAATGCAAGACCAGTTCGGGTTAAAACCTAATAGCAGACTTACATGTACAGGACGCTGTATCCACCTACTTATGATCTGCTTCCCTTTCCCCATCGGTATAAAGTACCTGACTTTACCAAGTTCTCTAGACAAGATGATACTTCTACGATGGAGCATGTCAACCGATTCATTATTCAGTGTGGAGAAGCAGTTGTGCAGGATGCGTTGAGGGTTCGGCTATTCTCATCATCTTTATCTAGATTATCCTTTGCGTGGTTCACGTCACTTCTAGCGAATCCTATTATTTCCTGGGCTGATCTGGAGAAGCAGTTTCATAAATACTTCTTTGCTGGAGTTCACGAGATGAAGCTCAAGGATCTGACTGGATTGAGGCAGAGGAGTGATGAGTTAGTAGCTAGCTTTATACAAAGATTTAGAGAAGTTAGAAACAAATGCTATAGTTCGGTCCTAAGTGATAGTCAGCTAGCTAAAGTAGTCTTTCAAGGACTCTTGCCACACATCAAAGAAAATTACGCATCGCAGGAGTTTGAAAGTTTGAGTCAACTTGTGCATCGGATGTCAAATCAGGAAGTGCGCCCTTATGAACAGAAGAGGAACTTCTAGAAGAAGGTTGCATATTTGGAGTACTCCGATTTGGATGAAGAGATGGAAATCGGCTTGGCTGAATGGATCAAAAATAAGAATCTAGTTTCATATCCATTTGGCAAGAAAGAACCTAAAAGTTTGGGTTTGATACTACCAAAGCTGACAAAATCTTTGATTTGTTGTTGCACGAGGGGCAGATCAAGTTGTCACCCTATCATACTATCCCGTCGGGTGAGGAGCTCAAAAAGATCAAATACTGCAAGTGGCATAATGCTACGTCTCAGGATACCAATGAGTGCAAAGTTTTCCATCAGCAGATCCAATCGGCTATTGAGCAAGGAACACTTAAGTTTGAAGCCCCTACAAAGCTAGCAAAGTCGACAAAGATCGACCAACACCCTTTCCCAACTAACATGCCGGAAGTTGGTGGTAAGGGTGCGATCCAGACCAAGGTATTGACTTCAGAATCGGCCAAGAAGAGTGGAGCTGTAGATCCTTAAGTTCATATATCGACCGATGATATCAAGGAAAAGTTCGATTAGAAGAAGGAGAAAGTTTAAAGGGGCCTCGTAGGCTGATTACTTCTCAAGAATATCTCAATAAGTTCCAAAGGCAGCAAGAAAGAGCCAGGCACAGGGAAGAGAAGATACGCTACCATGAAGATCATTGGAGGTGCCCGTTCTTCATATACTGCTGGGAAGAAGGGATCAAATTACCATCGGTTGATAACTGCCCTGAGTGCAATGGGTTTTATCAAGATAGCCGATCATTCAAGAGGCCATGCTTTGATGACAAAAATCGCAAGCCGATCATCAGAAATAGAGCTGATTATGGTGACAGGCGTATTCCAGTGCATGATCGGCTGGGGGGCAAGGCCAATGTGTATGATAGGCTGGGGGACAGAATTGGTGTACCTAATCGGCTGGAAGAGAGGGCCAATGAAAGAGTCCCTGATGAGGAGCCAATGTGTCGCGAACCAGAGCGGCAGCGTGCATCACAGCACGGTGGTGCCCAGAAGGTTTGACCAAGTCCTAGAAGAGAAGACTTCAGCGCTTGCGCCAGTGGAAACAGCAATAAGAAGAAGAAAAATGTGCCTTAGAGAGGAAAGGAGTCAAATCCTAGGTATGGCGCGTCAAAACGAAAGCCGATGATGTGGATGATAACCGTGAATCGGCTGCAGATATCAACATGGTCTTTGTTCTGCCGATGGAGTTTATGGCTCCGGCTGATCATAGTGAAATATCAGAAGCAGAGTGAGGGATGGCATAGTTAACCTTAGAGCCAATGCCAACTACCTTTGAGAAGCCTGAGGATGAAAATCGTCGGCACTTAAAAGCTTTTTTACTCAAAGGATAGGTTAATGGGAGGCCAGTTACCAAGCTGCTGGTGGATGGAGGTGCAGTGGTAAATATCATGCCATATGCCATGTTTCGCAAGCTTGGAAAGGGCGAAGAAGACTTGACAAAAATGGATATGATGCTGAAGGACTTTGAAGGAAACATCTCACCAGCTCGGGGGGCACTCTGTGTTGATTTGACGATTGGAAGTAAGACCTTACCCACCACATTTTTTGTCATTAATGGTAAAGGGTCGTATAACATGCTCTTAGGTCGAGATTGGATTCATGCCAATTGTTGTATCTCGTCTACGATGCATCAATATCTCGTCCAATGGATCGGCGATTCAGTGGAAGTTGTCCTCGCCAATTCCTCTTTCAACATTGCCGCAACCGATGCCTAGCAGTGGAGCTGTGATCAAATAAGTTGTATATCTGGCAAAGCCTAGGATACAGATTTCTTGAAGGTGTCCGATTTCGGACTACAGCCGATGCAAGCAGTCGGCTCAGAAGAATCATCTTGATGGATGAGTTCGTTGAAGATGATGGGAAGCTGGGGCATGGGTTTACATTGGCCGATGAATTCGAGCAGGTAGATCTTGGAGATGGTAGCAAGCCAAGGCCGACGTACATTAGTGCTAAGTTAGATCCTGAGTATAAGCAAGAATTGATTAAGTTACTTAGGGAGTTTAAAGACTGCTTTGCTTGGGAATATTATGAAATGCCTGGTTTAGACCGATCTATTTTGAGCATCGGTTGCCTATAAAGCTAGGGTATCAGCCGTATCAGCAGCCTACGCGGTGTTGTAATCCAAAAGTGTTGCATGATATTAAAGCCGAGATTACAAGATTAATTGAAGCTAACTTCATTAGGCAGTGTTGTTAGGCTGAATGGATTTCTAACGTTGTCCCTGTATACAAGAAGAATGGAAAGCTACGAGTTTGTATTGATTTTAGGGATCTCAACAAAGCCATGCCGATGGATGGTTATCCGATACCAGTAGCCGATGTGCTGATAGATGCTGCTGCAGGGCATAGAGTCATTAGTTTCATGGATGGTAATGTTGGGTATAACCAGATATTTATGGCTGAAGAAGATATTTCCAAGATAGCCTTTAGGTGTCCTGGGCACGTCAGCTTGTTTGAGTGGATCATCATGACTTTTGGATTGAAGAATGCTGGGGGTACGTATCAACAGGCCATGAATTATATCTTCCATGAACTCATCGGCAAGATAGTGGAGATTTAGATTGATGATGTCGTGGTTAAATTAGAAGGATACCAGGAGCATTTAGCCGATTTACGCAGGGTTCTAGAGTGTACAAGGAAGCATGGATTGAAGATGAATCCAAATAAGTGTGCTTTTGGCGTATCGGCTAGGCAGTTCTTCGGTTTCATGGTACATGAACGTGGCATCGAGGTTAGTCAAAAGATCATTGGTGCCATTAACAAGGTTGTTGCTCCGGAAAACAAAACTGAGCTTCAGTCATTGATCGACAAGATTAATTTCATCTAGAGGTTCATATCAAACTTGTTTGGGAGAATTCAACCGTTCAGTTCGCTGTTAAAATTGAAGGCTAATCAAGAATTTGTTTAGGGAGTGGAACAATAAAAAGCATTAGATGATATTAAGCGATACTTGGTGTCACCTCCAATGGTGGTACCTCCTTAGGAACATGTTCAAGTTGTATGTATCGGCTGATGAGCATGCTATTGGATCGGCCCTTGTTCAAGAGTTTGAAGGAAAGGAACGGGTAATTTATTATGTGAGCAGCAGACTCTTGGATGCGGAAACTAGGTATTCTCCGGTTGAAAGGCTATGCTTGTTCTTGTATTTCTCCTGCACTAAGCTTAGGCATTATTTGTTATCGGCTGAATGCGTCGTCATGTGCAAAGATGATGTTGTAAAGTATCTGTTGTCGTTGCCGATTTTGAATGGGAGAATTGGAAAATGGATTTTGGCTCTGTCAGAATTTAACCTGAAGTATGAGTCAGCTAAAGCCATTAAAGGGCAAGTCATGGCCAATTTTGTTGTTCAGCACTGTGGTCCAGAGGTTGCTATCGTGGAACCAGTACAATGGACTTTATTCTTTGATGGATCTTCATGTGGAATCGGCTCGGGGATCGGCATAGTGCTTGTGTCGCCACGGGGGGGGGGGGCAAGCTACGAGTTTTCATTGCTTATTGATGCTATCTCTACTAATAATCAGGCCAAATACCAAGCTATTTTAAAAGGCATCAAATTGTTGAGGGAAGTTAAGGCTGATGCTGTCAAAATATTTGGAGATTCTTTGCTTGTTGTCAATCAACTAACTGAACGATGTGAATGCAGAGATGACATTTTGAGAATCTACCATGAAGAGTGCCTCTAGTTACTTAAGGAATTCAAGAGTGTAACCATTGAACATATTCCCAGATCTTACAATGAAGAGGCTAAAAAGCTCGCTCAAAATGCCTCCAGGTATCGGCCGATTCGCGGTGCCATGGCCTTAAAGCCGATGCCTGATGATTGGAGAAAGGAGATAGCCAGTTATTTAAAGGATCCATCCAAAAAGGTTTACAGATGAGTACGTCTTCAGGTCATGAAATATGTGTTACTCGAGCATGATTTATCGATTGATGGGGTCTTGCTCAATTGCCTTGGTGTTGAAGAATCAAAAAGCTTGATGGGAGAAATTCATGAGGGACTTTGTGGGGCTCATCAATCGGCCTTTAAGATGAAATGGATGATTAGGAATAATGGGTGTTACTGGCCAAATATCCTTGAAGATTGCTTCAAGTATTACAAGGGTTGTCAGGATTGCCAAGGGTTTGGCAATGTGCAGAGAGCCCCAGCATCGGCTATGAATCCTATAATTAAGGCATGGCCGTTCAGGGGTTGGGGGATTGACTTAATCAGGCAGATTTATCCGTCATCAAGCAAGGGTCACAAGTTCATATTGGTGGCAACAGATTACTTTACAAAATGGGTTGAAGCAATTCCTTTGAAGAATGTGACATCGACAAGCATGATCGACTTCGTTAAAGAGAACATTATCTATCGGTTCGGTATCCCTCAGACTATCACAACCGATCAGGGGACTATGTTCACTTCAGGGGAATTTGAGGAATTTGCTGCCAGTATGGGAATTAAACTATTGAATTCTTCTCCATATTATGCTCAAGCAAATGGTCAGGCTGAAGCATCCAACAAGGGGATTATCAAGTTAATTAAAAGAAAAGTTGAAGAGCAACCGAGACATTGGCATCCTACGCTAAACGAATCTCTATGGGCGTATCGGATGGCTTGTCATGGTGCTACAAAAGTGTCCCCTTATCAGTTGGTTTATGGGCATGAAGCGGTTTTGCCTTGGGAATTAAAGATAGTGTCATGGCGTATATCGTTGCAAGATCAATTGACAGCCGATGATTACTCGGTCCTAATGAAAGGTGAGTTGGAAGATCTGGCAAGTCATCGGCTAAGGGCTTTGATCAATATTGAAGAAAATAAAAGGAGATTAGCCAGATGGTATGATAAGAAGGTCAAAGTCAAAGAGTTTTCCCAGGGAGATCTGGTTTGGAAACTGGTGTTGTCGATAGGGTCTAAAGATCCTAAATACAAAAAATGGTCGCCTACATGGGAAGGGTCGTATCGGGTGAGTCGCTGTGCTCCAGGCAACGTATATATTCTAGAAACACTTGAAGGAGAAGAATTCGCTAGAGCTTTGAATGGGAAATACTTGAAGAAGTACTACCCCAGTATATGGGTAGATGCATAGCTGATGGTTTAAGGCTTTGGATTGTCATAGCCGATATTGAGAGTATCGCCTTTAGTACAAAAAGAAGGAAAGCAAACATGCGAATATCCGATGAGATTTAAATAAGCTGATTTCAATTCGGTACATCGGCTGATACATGGCCGACACAATACGTGTTGCCCTTAGAACAAATAATACCTACAATCACTAGGTTGCTAAGGTACAAGAGTTATTACATCGAACTTAAGAAGTCTTGGATCGATTTTATCGCACGTAGGCGAGCTTGGTTGTCTTCATCATGAAGATTGGCGATTACTTGTTCCCTTTGGTGAAGCAGGCCTGGATGATGTCCTAGTTGAGCTGTGGTTATATTAATCTCACTGGTGACTTGGCTCAGTTCTTGCAGGAGCTGATCCCTTCTGGCTTCCAGAATGGTCAACTTATTTTCAAGGATTGAGGAAGAAAGTTGAAGGCCTCGCACTTGATTATCCGATTGTTGTATCTGTCGACTTGAGCCTGCAGAATTAATCGCAGATAAAACCAGGTTGACATCCAGGGGGATGTAATTTCTAAGTTGGTCGAGGTTGTCCTGTATCAGATCCTTGTTCGTTTGAGAAAGTTTCTTGTTGGATTGGAGGATTTGGATGATTGCCTCGAGTTGGCGCTTCACTAGGTTCATCTGCGAGAAGGAAGAACAAAGGGGATGAATTTCAAATAGAAATTGATTCAGAATAGTTGATTTAGAACGAGGTTGCAGAATGAATACCTGATTGACTGATGAAAAGGAAGCCATCTTGGTTGTTTGGATTCAGTCTGGTTTGAGAAACTTGTGGAGGGACAGAGTTTGTGCGGTTTTGTGAATGCTTTCAAGGGGAGCGTTCAGCTGTGGTTATATCAATCTCACTAGTGACTTGGCTCAGTTCTTGCAGGAGTTGATCCCTTCTGGCTTCCAGAATGGTCAACTTATTTTCAAGGATTGAGGAAGAAAGTTGAAGGCCTCGCACTTGATTATTTGATTGTTGTATCTGCCGACTTGAGCCTGCAGAATTAATCGCAGATAAAACCAGGTTAACATCCGGGGGGGATGTAATTTCTGAGTTGGTCGAGGTTGGCCTGTATCAGATCCTTGTTCATTTGAGAAAGTTTCTTGTTGGATTGGAGGATTTGGATGATTGCCTCGAGTTCGCGGTTCACTGGGTTCATCTGCGAGAAGGAGGAACAAAGGGGATGAATTTCAAATAGAAATTGATTTAGAATAGTCGATTTAGAATGAGTAATACCTGATTGACTGATGAAAAGGAAGCCATCTTGGTTGTTTGGATTCAGTCTGGTTTGAGAAACTTGTGGAGGGACAGAGTTTGTGCGGTTTTGTGAATGCTTTCAAGGGGAGCGTTGGTGCTTGTATTTATAAGGCAGTTTTGAAGGAATCTGAACGTTCGAAGCACGGAACGGTCAGTCAAAAGGGATGCTTTGAATGAGGTAGCCGTTGGTGAGTCAAACAAAGCAGCAAAAGATCAGTCAGTTTGCATTCAAGCCGATTGCAGTATGAGCATTAAAGTATTTGCATCACGAAAAATAGTTATCAAGTGCAGAAGATATATAACAATTGAATAAAGTTTGTTACAACGGTCCCAAGAGGGTACGGATGGTATCTATCGTGCACATGTGAATTTGATCGGCCTCTTCAACCTCTTTACGATCGGCATCGGCTGAGCCAAAAATCAGTTGTATACTCTTGTGTAGCCAATAAGCCTATTGAGCATGCAGCTTCTTCTCTTGTTCCAATTTTTCGATGACATGCGAAAGTTCGGCAAGCTTGTTCTCTTCCACGGTGATAGCGTTCCCAACATCCTTCAGATCTTTCATTAGCGCTGCTCTCCTTGCCTTGAGCCGATCGATCTCCCCGACGATGTCAGGACGAGAATTGCTTAAGATGCCCATCCTCTTGCGGATTTCCTCGGCACGGAGCTTGTGAGACTCTTTTTCCTTGAGCAATTGCTCCTATTTGGCTTGATCGGCTAAGCGACATAATGCCTTTAGCATTGGAACTTGCCGGCTCTCAATGAAGGTTGCGGGAATCAAGGCCTCTTCTATTTCTTCTAGAATTTGGCCTCTGAGGCCACAAAAGATGTTCCGTATTGGCTCTGCATCTTCAACCAGCTAGCCGATATCCCGGTTGAGGAAGTCCAATATGTTTTCAAGTTTGGTCTTCACGTCCTCAGATAGGGATCCTAGAGCCAACGGATGCGATAGGACTTCATCTTCTTCAGGAAGTCCTTCAATTTAGAAGGAGAAAAGGCTGTTGTCTGGTGAATCCTGAGCCTGCAAAAGATTAACGAGGTGTAAGCCGATGATGCTAGTTTGTGGAAAATCAGCTAGTAAGTGTGAGAAGTGTTTACCATCTTCCAACAAATCTCTTCAGCTTCTGTTGATGGTGCTGCTACATCGGACGGAGGTTCTTGATGGATCGGCTCTTTAGAAGGTGGCTCATCCTCTGGGATCGTGTCGATTGGAGAATCTTGGATAACGATCGACTTTGAAGCCGTGGCTGATACGATACTTGGAATATTCTCCTGGGGAAAAGAAGATTCCATAAGAATATTTTTTGGCAAAAACAGAAAGCATTGAACTCAAGTATAGCAGATAGTGTTATACCTCTGAAGTTGATGTAGCTGATGGTTCGGGTAGAGTAACCGATGCGTCTAGATCCGTCTGCACAGAGGTCTGGCCAATTTTAGCAACAAAGGTTGAGAAGGCCGAAGGTATAGCCAATTCCAGAGTAGGTTGATTTGGTGTAGGATGTGCAGACGTCTGAAAGAAACGGAGTTAGCTCGGTAATTTATCTAAGGAAATTTAATAGTGGAATTACCTGGAAAGCTTCTATCAAAAGTGATGCCGCTGCCGATGGGTCAATTGCTTCGGCTGATGACGAGTCCTTTTGGATAAGCTTCTTACAAGTCATCTTCTTAGAGGCAGGGGCTTTGCGTTTCAAAGATTGGCATGTGGCTATATCTGCCAGAGATGGAGCGTTACAGCTGATATAAGGAGTTGCCGATGCAGGTGCGTAAGAAATCGGCTTCTTACTTTGGCTCATGGCTGGAGGTATCTGGTTAGCACTCTGCAAGAGAGAAAACATTAATGGGAAAGGAACCTTTATAAGAAAGAGGAAGAAGAATTAGTGAAATCGGCAGTGTCACCTCTCCATCAGGATCGATGAAGTCTGGGCTGAGCTGCTGGCAATAGACCCCTGCCGATATGCAAAAGAGGTGTTGACCCCATTCTGCCCACCACAACTTGAATGGTCTGGTAGTGAAAGAGGCGAGCTTCCATGATTCTAACTTTATGGTGCTGGCATCTGGAATCAGGCTCTTTAGTCTGTTGTACTCAAGGCTGCCGGAAAGTTTTTCCCTAGGCTGCACGAGATCGGCAAAGAAAGGTTTTATCGGCAATTGCCCAAAAGTGAGCTGGTGGGTTGCTGCCGATGGGTGATACAACTCATAGGTCGGGTGTTGACCTTTCCCAACAAAGAAATTGGCTGGAAGGATTCCAGGATTGATGATTACTTCAAGATCTTCTGCGCTAAATGTGGTCGTAGCAAAATTGAAGCTGATGGGTAGCTCAAAAGGAAGGTCTTCATCGGCATAAGCATACCAAATTGTTGTCTTCATCAGCATAAGCATACCAAATTGTTGCCTTGCCGGAAGAGAGCATTCTGGACTCTCTCTATACCCCGTACCTATGGCGGGTACCTTGTTTGTTACTGAGGAGTAGGTGGCGTACTTGTACGTTACAGGTGCTTCGACACATACTTGTGAAGTAGAGTGCTCGCTCTCAACTGCTTAAGGACCGAGTCAGCTTATCATCAATCACAGCATCTATTTGACATACATATTGCTTGCTTACGTTATAGGCAGGGTTTAGTCCAAAACTAGTGGTGGATAGTGCTCAGCCTGTAGGCGGATTGGAGGATCGTGTAAGGAGTTCGAGTCGTTGTCCTACTCTGACAAGACTGCACCCTGGCATGGGTAGGTTTCATAGCTTCAAGATCCTCACTAGTGACGGCGTGCCCTGCAGTCGAGGATGGTTCCAGACTCGAGGAAATAGGAGAGAGCTATCCACCTACTAGGGCTCCAGCTGTTAGGTGGGGTTTGGACGGTTGATCCCCGTTCAGGCTCCATTCGTGTGAGTACAGGTGTACAACCTCTGCAGAGTGTATAAAGCTATAGCTATAGTCTGTGTCCCCTGTTATGGACAGTGTTGTTGACTACCGCTACTTCTGACTAGGCTTCTCTTATGCTTCTACCTTCCCTCTTTTTGAGATAGGCCGATGTTTGCCATTGAGATGTGAGGGAAGGGAGCTCTCACATCGCCTAGCGTGTTTGGGTGCTAGACCCTTGGGTGAAGGATCCGATGTATTGTGCAGTCTTCCTTGTTGAGGTGTTGACCTCGGGATATGTGCTTTGCTTCCTTGATTTGCTGCTGTTGCTGCTGCATAAACTACCATAGCCATACATAGGTTTTTACCCATGCATATAGTATAATTCCCCCATTTCCTTAGCTTTGCTACTTTTGGGAGTTGACATGGCCTACCCGCTTCTCGGGTAGATGCTAGTTTTTCAGGCTCAGAACCTGACTACGACTTCGACAACGATGGCTGGGAGGACTAGGCATCATGCTTCGCTTGAGTCGCCTGTGAAGATGGTGTTCGCCTTAACTTCTGTTTCCACTGCGTAGATGTTTTACTTTTCTTGATTCAGTCCTGATGGACTTGTATCGGCATGTGCCGTTGAGATGTACTCGTACTCATGTTATCTATATTAATGGTGTACTCTATTTCCCTCTCTTTTTCTGTGTTTGTATGGATTTGTACTATCTGAGACAGGTATTCGCACGTGATAGCCTTCCTGAGACTATCACCGAGGTGCGTAGGCTTGAATTCTTAGAAATGGGAATTCGGGTCCATTTCATAGGTAGTATATTATTCTCATCAATTTTGCAATGTAACTCAGAGAGGAAAGCATGCACCTCTTGTTGGAGTTTCTTAGCACAGCTGTGCATAATTGGTCCTTCATACACATGTGCTTGTGTATCCGATGCTTGTTCTTGCGTAACCGGTCTTGCACTTGATTCTTGATGTGTAACCGGAGGTGGACTTGGCGTAATCGGCGATGGATCCGGTGTAACCAAGGCATATGGTTTACGTATGGCTGGGATGTCATCATCAGATGGTGTTCCTTATTATCAAGAAAGAAGATATTTGACCAAGTACTTAGTATTTCAAGGAAAGTTAATATAGAAGATTGCTTGGTCATAATGTTAGTATAGGAGCAATATTCAAGTATGAATCAAGTTAAAGTATTTGAAGATATGGATTTCAAATGGGTATTCATCGTTGATGAAAAAAAAGCTTAACTTGAGATGGCAAGATAGGGTGAAGAAGTCAAACTAGGACTTAACTACGAGGTACTAAGCAAGGGTGAAGGGCAAGTGGTGACTTGGGCCAATGAATCTTTGCTAGGGTGAAGAAGCTAGTACTTAGGAGAACTTCGAGGAACTAATCAAGCCATGAGGAGTTAAGCACTTCAAAGTATCAAATAATTGTTTAATCATAAGATTGAAGTGACTTGAGGATGTCAAGTTGATTATTGATCATATATGCTGAGGAACATCAAGTAACTAGCTCAAGGAAGATAATGCTCAAGAAAGAAAGAAAGAAACATTTGGAAACCTCTCAAAGTGTGATTTTGGAGAAAAGCAGCTTGATGAAGATATTCAAGCTCAAGTGGTTGATATTGTGTTTATTCTTTGATCTTGAGTATAGGTAACGTCATACTATCAAGAGGGATGCAATGTGGATAACTTCGCTTATGTCTCGGTGCTCTAACCTAACCTTCCAAGTGCTAACATGAGAGAAACACTTATCACAACACTTGAGCTTGTTTTCAGTTGGAATGGATACTCCTCTGAATAAGCTTTCCGTAGAGTCCAAGATCATCGAATTTGAAGCCCGGAGTAGCCTTTTCTCTTAGGTAACTTGTATTGTCCAGTGGACCTGCGGAAATTCCGGATAATTCTATGAAGATTCCATAACTTGCAGAATTTCCATAAGATTGTTGCGGAATTTTCGGAACTTTTTGAACCTAACGGCTAGTTTTTGGGTTCTGGAGTTTCCAGAAATTTTTTCGGAAATTTTGGAACGGGTCATTTTTTGGGATGGGTATTTATACCCCTCACCCTCTCCCATTTGTTGTTGTTGGTTCCCCACACGAAAAATACATCTTCACAGCCCTTTTGCGCCCTCCCATCTAGGATTGCAAGAGATTTGAGAAAAGAAAAGATTTGGGTTGAGGGATTGAAAGATTGAGTGAAAGAGAGAAAATCCTTCCTTGAGCACTCGAGTTCATAGCAAGAAATCTTCATGGCATTCGTTACTCTTGGAGGTCAAGCCTCCTACACGGCTAGGCATCGCCCGGTGAGCACCCAAGCTTGTGGTGTGCCGCGGGAAGTTTGTAAATGCTTCGATTTCGCCTCCGCAAGGGAAGAAATTAAGAAGTGAAGTGAGGAAAGGGTTGAGAGCGACTCGGCTTCTTTGGAAGCACCCAACGGAGACGTAGGAATCCTTGGTGAAGGAATCTGAACTTCGGTAAACAAATCCTTGTGTCTCTTGTGCTTGATTTGTTGATTTCACTAGTTGCTGCTTGTGCTAGCTCATCTGTAGGTTTCATCTTGATCTATCATTTGAGAAGGTTTGAGCTACAACTATATAGTGAAATAGCTTGGTAACAAGTCAATGTTATATGGTAATTTTTCGATGTACTTTTGGTGAGTTTTGCATAGGCGCATTGTGAGCTTTTCATTATCTTCGGATACTTCATAGATTTCTATAGAATCTCCACAAGTTGTGGAGAATCCGGAAAATCTCCGGAGTTTCTGTAAGTTATTAACTCCGCTGCAAGTTTTTGTAAACTTTCAGATTCGCCTATTCACCAGGTGACATCAAATGTCCGTATGTCAACATTTGTATATGTACTATGATTGGAAAAAAAAATGAAGTTGACTCCCATTGCGTTTACACCACTTGAGTCTCCGGCTGTCTAATGATCAAAGACGACTGACAGCCAAGTCTGTCTTCACATGAAACCAGTAAGGTTGAAATCGAATGCATCTGCTTGCTGCAGCTGTATTATTGTCAAACGAAATTGACTCTCATTGCGTTTGCACCACTTGAGTTTCCGCTGGCTGGCTTTTGACAGAGGACAGTCTGCCTTCGCATGAAACTAGTGAGGTCGAAATCGAATCTATCTGCTAGCTGTAGATGTAGGTCCTGATACTTGATTATAATCTAAGCAAAGATTTTCTTCAGCTTTTCGCTTCTTATAGTTCAAATCTCTTAAAACGATTTACCGTAAAAATGAAAATCTGTGAAAATATGAGTAGTATCTGCGAAAATCTGCGAGTGAAGCTCTTGCTGGATAGTATCTTTTGTTAAAACAGCATTTTCTTTTTTGAGCTTTGAAAGCTTTGTATCTCTCCCTTTACATATCCCACCTTTATATATTAATAAAAAAATAGGTAGGGGCTCCCCTGCCGATCCGCTCAAAAAAAATCTTCGAAAATAAGGAAGATATTTGGTGGGATTCTTATTTATTTTCACTGATAAGCCGCTTATAAGTGGAAACAAACAGGACCGTAGTATTGTCGCTTTCCACTACCCGTTGGCCGTTGCCATCGTTTCGTAGCATTGGTAATCAATTCATCTGGTTCGATGCAGTAGAATCTGGTTCTCAAATATTGGAATCGAATGGTAGCTGAGTTTGGATCATTATTAGGCCAAGATATGGTCCCGGCCAGTAGGCTAGCTAAAAGCTAGCCTAGAAGGTTTTCACACCCTAGTCTAACAAAAGATTGAGGCTAATAGATTCACCATAAAAACTGATATCATGTAGTATATAATTCTTATATTTAAATAATATATTTTACATATATTGGTAGTTAAAGTTTCACCACAAGACCATGTTTGTAACATCCTATATTTTCATGTTATGTTATGTTATGTGTGAAAATTTGGGTTTTTAAAAATTATTCATGCACGTTGGGAGTCCTGAACCCTATTTGCAATTTAAGGATTATTCCTTCCTTCAAAAATTCCAAGCAAATAAAAATGCACATTAAAATATTTAAACATGCCTCGCATACTTGAGTTGGATCTCATTTGAATTTATTTGGATTTGTTCGGGTTTTATATGGCTTGAGTGTGCTCGATTTTGAATCAAATTCAAAATCAAACTAAGTTTAAACCTAAACTATCTAACGAAACCTGGGCCCTAGGCTGGCTAATATCTAACCCATCCCAGTGGTTGCTCCTATACATATTCAGTGTGATGGGAACGGGCGTCCCCATATGCCTTCCAGGAGACATATAAGAGCTGGAACTATAAAGCCCGCTAAGGCCCATCTATCACAGCCAACGACGGGACCAGCAGCAATTAGCCCATCGCACCAGCGCTGCAGGCGGGACAACAGCAGGCTGTGGCAGGCAGCAACCAACGCAGCCACAATGCGCCACCACCATGTACACTTCCTTTTCTCTTTTTATTTCTTCAAATCTGAAATAATATATTCAAAACATAAAACTACATAGTCAACATTTTAAATACTATAATCAACATATTTTTTAAATAAGTTCAACATTTTAAATAGAGTAGTTCAACAATTGATATAAAAATGTTGCAGCAGCATATTTAAAATGTTGAGATAGTCCCTCCATAATGTTGACATTTTCCAATTAATCTCATTCTTGTAATACTAGATTGAACATTTTTGTCAAACGAACAACATTTTTATCGAAGTGATTCAACATTTTAAAAGACCCCATTCAATATTTTCTTAAAAATGTTGAACTAGTGTATCATAAATGTTGAAATGTCATATTAAAAAGTTGAAATAGTTGTTGAAATGTTGTAATACAGATTCAACATGTTGGTCAAACTGATCAACATTTTTATCGAAGTGATTTAACATTTTAAAAGACCTCATTAATGTTGAACTAGTGTATCACAAATGTTGAAATGTCATATTAAAAATGTTGAAGTGAATCTTTAAATAACATATTGGATCTTATTTTTTTGCATTAAATCTAAAGAACACCATCGTTCAAACAGTTTTCGAAACAGATTAACGATTTATGAGAAAAATACATTCAAAATATCAAATTCAAACTCAACTCAGCCACTCACCAACGAACCACAGTTTGCCACGTGCCCCACGCCAAGCCAGCAACATGCATGCGCACGCCTGTTGGGCCGCTCCCACTTCATGCTGCGGACGTCTGCATCGACCATCCGAAGCGTCTATTATAGTTGTACGAATCTAACACTACAGTCTACAAGATGTATAAGAAAGTTTCTTCATGGAATACCTGACATCTCATGGCCCACTCACGTCCCATCACCCACCTGGCAGATGTGGCCTACGGCAGCATGCAGGGTAGCACGGAGAGGGCAGGCTGCGAGCCAAAAATGTGCGGCCACATATGATTCAATATTTTTATCGTAGTGATTCAAAAAATTTTGAAAGTGATTCAAAAAAATTTCAAAGGTGATTCAACATTTTAAAAGACCTCATTCAACATTTTTATCGAAGTTATTCAACATTTTTCAAAATGATTCAACATTTTTCAAAGGTGACTCAACATTTTTATCGAAGTGATTCAACATTTATTAAAATGATTCAACATTTCAAAAGACCTCATTCAACATTTTTATCAAAGTGATTCAACATTTTTCAAAATGATTCAACATTTTAGAAGATCTCATTCAACATTTTCTAAAAAATGTTGAACTAGTGTATTGCAAGTGTTGAAATGTCATGTTGAAAATGTTGAAACCTTTTTAAAAATTTAGATAGCTTATTGGATCTCATTTTGTTGCATTAAATCTATAGAACACCATGGTCAAACGATATTCAAAATGGATCAACGATTTATGAGAAAAATACATTTGACATATCGAACTCAATAACAAGTATACAGCTGCAGCAAAAGAGCACAACCGGCTCAATAGCTTGATGTGCTATTAGTCGTAAAGATGCAATCATCGTTAGAGGGCCTGATTCAATACCAATGGAAAATCAAAATAGAGAAAAATAATAGAACAATTAGGTAATTGACTAGGGTAGCCAAATTCGGCTATTTCAATAACCAGAATAATCTTTCCCGCTGGAGTGACCAAAAAGTACATGACGTGAAAATGGGCGACTCCAAATACCGAGCACTTGAACGTGCAGCCCGCAAAAGCTGTCCTCGCCAAGCCTCTAAGGAGACCGGATCACCCAGATTTCTAGGGTTTCGCCAAAAATCATGAAATGGTCGCTCGAGAAAGATAACTTAAGAACTATCATGCTTACGTGGTGAGGAATAGCTAGGTTTACAAGAAAATTAGCAAAGTATAACTAACAGACTTACGTGAGGAAGAATAACTGGTTTACAAGCAAATTAGCTTTCGCTCGGGAGGGACCGTGTCAGGGTGTAGACATCACGGGTCGTGCCCTAGGTTGGCCATCAAGATTAGGATGCCATCTATGGTTGTGGAGATAAGTTGACAAACAACATATAGGTTTGGAAGAAAAATTAAGGTTTAGAGGGTAAAAAGTAAATGCACGGTAGATTTGTTCAACTGGGTGTGTTCAATCGGTCTTGACCCTTCGTATTTATAGAGTGGGGAGTTATGTACTTGTAAGGGGTCAAAATACATGCCAAAACAACCTAAAACTGATCTACAACACACTTTTTGAATTTGTTCAGATTAAAAATCGGAAGGTCCGGTTTTAGCATGTGAGCAACTTGTGGTCGCAACAACTTTCATATTTAGGCAATCCATACGCCTGTTTAATCATCTCGGCGAGGACTTCGTCTTGTTGCACTTAGATTCATTATTTGACCTCATCTTGATACTGTTTTAAAGACTTCTTTACCACTCCAACGAAACCATGCCCAAATCTCCAAATATGATGCTCACGACCTCCAAAACATAGAAACATGCCAATCTTGAAAAATAATGAATACTAGCATTGAATTGGCTGGTCCTGCTAATTATAGAATGTGCCAAATTTGAGTGCCTGCGCTTTTAGTTCTATCCTTATGTGTTCTGATGGTCAATTTATATTAGATATACTAAATCCGGTCCATTAAAATTGAGAGAAAATAAGCTAATGATTTTGACATTACTTTGTTTAATTCTGAAATAGCGTTTAGTGAGTTCGTCTCTGAAATAATTCGTTAGATACAAGGCTACACATATACATGCATTTATGCTCGTAGCTTATATATGCATGCATAGACGTTTTTTATTGAGTAAGGGCTCGTTTGGTAGGGCTGCGGCTATAGCTGAAAAGGCTGCGGCTGTGGCTTCTACGATGAAGCAGTTTTTTTGCTTCAACTTGTCTGGATGGAAAAATGTTTGGCAAAACAGCTTCTCCTGTATTACATGGATAAAAATGTGAAATGTCCATAATACCCTTCCTTATTTCTTGTCACACCCGGTTTTAAAAGCAAAATCAGATGAGTATCGTATGTGTGCCAGGATCAAGTTTCACACATACGATAACTTATGTGTAACTTCAGTAAATATCAAATACAGTGTTATAACGTAAGGAGAGAGAATTACATAGATTACATAACCAAAAATGAGATAAAAATCTCTAATATAGGCAGCGGATCTCCAACAACTCCACAGGCAGCTGACTAGGGGACTCGCCTAAAACTCCTCCAAAAACTCCAGTAATATCCTCAAAGTTCTCTAGGTCTGAGTAGCAATCCGGACATTGTAGATGCAATATATAAAACACAAGCGTGAGCACATGTCGTACTCAGCAAGAGAGAAAATATATGACATGCAAGACTTTATATGGTGGAAGGCTGACAAGGTTAACTGCAATTAGCACTTTTAGTTGGTCAAGTTTTATTCAACAGCTAATTACTAGCAAATGTAAGTTTATACCATCCCATAATTAACATAGAGCATTGATATACCAAAAGCCTGAACATAACAAATTAACACAAGTTATTTTGTCTTCAAGTGAATTAATCATGTGAGGGTGTAGGCCGCTCTTGATCGTGAGCACGGCTGTTATAACAGTTTTTAGACACTCTTACCTACAAGTCGCATAAAAGTTCAGGAGAACTTTAGACCCAACCACGCTGTGCAAAAGTAGGTACAATACCACACTTCCGAGGTGTGATTGCATAGGGATGTTACGAGGCCTTTACAAAGATTCCCCTGTATGTAGTAGTCCGCTAAGGTTACAAAAGTTGCATGTGCATAACCCTCTCCTCAGGTGAATATCCACAAAGATAGTACCACTCAAAGGAGCGAGCTATACCCCATCACAAGACACCCTCTTGCCCTTTCGGTAAGACTACCACACCCAAGAGTCTCTAATTACTTAGCCAAGACCAGAGCCATGACAGTCCTTGTGGTTGCACTGTTTTCCTGGATGGTCGTTCCATGTTCGAATTAACAGATATGGTCTTGTAATTAAATCAACATAGAGGAACATAGAGTAAATAAATAAATTTATCCCTATTGTTTACTTACCAGCCCAGTTGAGCAAACTAAGCATCATCTATCATCAAGTTTAATTAAACAACCCGGCTGCAACGTAGGGTCAAAAAAACTAGGCATCGTCCCATCATGTTAATGCAAGTGATAAATACATATTGTGAATCAATGCATGTCATATAAGTATAAACGGGAATGATCCAGGACACTTGCCTTCCTCAAAGCCCTGCTACTACCCAGAGTCTTCAGTCTTCTTCTCCTTCAGATTCCTCGATCTACGCTCCTTCTACACGCGTCACACGAGCACATACAAGCAAACAAATGTACAAAACTGAGAAAACAGTACACCTATCAATATAAACAGAAGAAAAAAACTTACAAAACTCTTCTATGCGTCGAAATGAACATGTGGACATAAAGAACGCCAAAAACAGAGCTAGGATGCAAAAGATACGCTTAAAACAAGCTACAAGGGCCTATCTGCGAGAAAACTAAACTTTCAGGAGCTTAACAGCAAGAAATTGAGGGCCTAAACGCAATTACATGCATAAACCGAAGGATTTACATGCAAAAGTGTGACCAAGACTGCAGGTTCAATTATGCGAAAGCTCGGGGTTTAAAACAGAAGAAATAGGACCTATTTTGAAATATTTTTGAACAGCGGAAGGACTTAAGCGCAAAAAGAAAAACTGTGGGGGCTCTTTTGCAAAAATGGCACTGCGAGCGGCTGGTTGACTCACGCGCAGACTGTCAGGTCGCCATCCTACGGACGCGAGCGACGGATCGGCCGGCGGATCAGGTGGTTTGGCAGACCGCCGGAGTTGGCCAAAATCGGGGCTCTGGGCACGGTTTTGGGTGCGGGGCGGACCGGGAGAAAGCGGAGAAGGCGGCGAACGCGTCTAGAGAGTCGCCGGTGAGGTTCCCGTGGCGGTGGCGGTGCGCGACACGCAGCGAGGCGGCGTTGCTCTGGCGAACGTGGCCAGCGCGGTAGAAAATGCGGGCGAGCACGGGGAGAGCTCAGCCAAGGTCCCGGTCTGTTGCGACGCGAGGAAGAAGCAAGCGGTCGGCAGATGGAAGGGATGACATGTGGGCCCCACGCGTCAGTGACTGGAGGAAGGGTGTGCGGGAGGGAAAGCTGGGCCGACTGGCGGATAGGCCGGAGGAAGCTTGGCTGGCGCTGGGCTGAAAGGAGGCGGAGCAGGCCAAGAGGGACTGGGCTGCTGCGGGCCAAAAGAAGGAGAAAGAAGAAAGAAGAAGAAAGAAACAAGAAACTTTGACAAACAAATTCAAATTTTTGAATTCAAACACAAATTCAAACTCAATCAAACAAAAGCTATGCACCAGCATGAATGCAACATTGAACTCCTATGATGCATTAATTTAATTTAAAGGATTAATAAAATACCTAAGGAATTTAAATGCAACTTATTCCTAGCCAATTTTATTGAATTGCAAAATTTGAAATTTTGGATGTTACATTTTTTTCTTTCCATTTACTTTTTTCTCCGTTCCTTTTTTTTTCTCTTTCCTTCATTTCTTACCTCACGCAATGCCAGGTCGCCAGCGGCCTTATCCCCGTGCCGCTTCCATCCACTTGCGGCTTGCCCTATCCACCCGCCACTACTCCACCTCGCGACTCGTCCACGCTGCCGTCGAGCTCTCTGCGTGCCGGGCTCGACCTTCCGCCTCTCCTGCGCCCACTGGCCGCTGGCCGCCTTTCCTCTCCACCCCCACCTCTCCTGCGCTCGCCGACCGCCGGCCGCCTCTCCTCTCCTACGTCCGCCTCAACGCCCACCGACGGCCGCCGCTGGCCGCCTACTCCTCCTCCCCCACCTCCTGCTCCCGGTCGTATGTGCCACCGCCCAGGCACCCACCGCCGTCTTCCTCCACCCTGCCTCACCCCACGCAGCTGCCTTCTTCGACCCCCGCCTTCTCCGCCACCCGTCGTCCTCGGCCGTTGCCTCGCCTGGCCGCTCAGGGGCAAACTCGGGGCTTTGGTCCTGCGGACGGGGAGGAGCCGCGGGGAGCCGGTTTTTTGGCTTCCACACCTCCTTCTGGCTCCTCTCAGCGCATTTTCAGGGGCTTCTCGAATGAAGCCGTTTGCCCTCCTACCGTTTGGTAGGGCTTCAGCTTCTGCTGTGGAGAAGCCGCAGCCGAAGCCCTACCAAAGGGGGCCTATATTGCTTCCAACTTTACCACAACTTGATAGGTAGGTGCAAATTTATAAACCAATTTGTAAAATACTTAATTTAGTACATGTGGATTGGGTTGATCCAACGACTTATAAAAATGCTCAATTCGGTAAAATAACTTGGTAAATTGGTGCATTTATAGTCCAAACGTTATTAATTCAAAGTAAATGAACACGTGGATTTTCTTCTGACCAATAATTCTTAATTTTTGTCAATAAGTTGTTGGCCGTGATCAAGTTGTTTCTTTTCAACTGTATACAAAACTTATTTGTTCATTAATTAATTCATTAGTTAAGATTCAACGCTAGAATTATGCCATTAGCATTAACGATTGACTGAAGTCCATAAGAGAAACCGTGGGACCTTGATTTGTCCTGCACTTCTCCTCATGTATTCAACAATTGTATAAAAGCATATGTTGTTTGTTCCTTGAGCTCATTTTCCCTTTCTAAACTTGTAAAGGACGCTTTAAAAAATATTTATGCCAAGCTCCTAAAAGGTAGGTGTTGTTTGTAGATATCAACATATTAGTTTTTTTTATGTAGTTAAACAATGCATATAATTAAATTATGTACGAACTAGTGAGAGCGAACTTATTAATATTGAATATGAAATTAAATAGTCTTAACAAAAAAATTAATCACTGTATAAAAAAATTAATATGAAGACATAACATTAGTTTTCTAAACGGTGCATTTTCTTATGTGACCAAATACACGACACAAAAATCAATGACTAAACAATATTTAATAATTTATTCCGACCCAAATATACCCTACATCACGATCTAATGATAACAATTATGATAATATAACGTTTGAACTATGGATACACCAATCTACCAAATTATTTTACTAAATTGAGCATTTTACAAATAGTTAAACCAATCTGCACCCACCTATCAAGCATTTACATGAATTAGTAAAACCTTTATTAAATAAATGACTAAAATAAGCAAAGCAAAGGACAGATTGGCCTACATAGAAACGAATAACCAGCGCTGCTTCAAAGATTTGATTCTACAAGTTTCTTGTTTTAACTACATATATAAGATAGTGACGAGTTATTTGCCTAATACCAGTGCAATGCTGTTCGGGCAGCAACCACAGCAAATTCATGGACTAAAAAGAAACAATGAACAAAAACGAACGTTTTGCGAACAGTCGAACACCAGCATTTTTCGAGCGCTTGGTAACATCCAACTATCGGACCACTAAAGGCTAAGGGCAAAAATGGACATGAGATTTACAATGCATATCTTCTAAAACATGACACTTCTCATTTGATGCTCCAATCCAATCTAAATTCTGAAAGACCAGCTCACTCTTTCTGCACTGAATCGACCCACAGTCAGAGCATTGGAGCTCATTGCAACAAAGTCCAGATGGATGTGACACCAAGTATACGAGGTTATCAGCTAAAAGGCACTTCCAACGAGGCATCATTGCAAGTGCATCTGTTTTGGGATTAGGATGTTATGGGTGGCTTCAAAGAGCAAGACTGCTTGGGTAGCTCACCATCAATGTTCAAATGGATGATGTATTATTCCCATTGCTCCTCTCAGGAAACTGTCTCTGTGGCTCCGATTGCGGTTTACTAGTTTGTCCCTTCCTTGACGGAAATGCAAGCGTGAGGGAGAGGGCACCTGCTATATCAGTTGACGGGTTATCTCCCCTGGCCTGCTTCTCTCCAACCTTTGATGGAACAGGTTCCAGGGACTCTTCATCATCTGAAGATGGAATATTTACAATGTTCTCAGACACTGCATTATCCACTGCATTTAGATCTAGAGGAAATACGCACTTTCTATCACTGCTGGAGGGTCCTGCCATCGATTTATTGCTAGTGCCGTCATCCACAGAGAAAGCAGCGAGGGGATGCACCTTAGATGATAACCTTCCATTGTTGGTATTCTCACTTAACTCAGAGTTTGTAGACACTACAGTATCCAATTTGATTTTCTTATGCTCGAGTACTCCATCAACTTCAGCAGCTCCATTGGCCATCTCAAAATTTCTTTTGCGTGCACCACCTGATGCATGTGGATCTAGTGCTTCTGTGCTAATCTCACCGGTGTTTACAGGTTCTATATCCATGAGGTCCTCTGCATCGTTAAGGTTGATGATTGTGCTCTCCTTGCCAGATTCTTTAATAGATAAAAGTAAAAAATTACAAAAATGTGGCTGATAAATAACTAACTTCTACTCCTATTATGAGGAACAGTGTTAGTTACCTTCCTGATGGGTTGAGGAGACAGAACAAGCAACAGCCTCCGTGTTCACATCAAAATCTCTTTCACTAACATTGCCACCAAAAGTGTCCAATGTTTTAACATCAGATTTCTGCGCATGCGTAACATACATTCAGGTACTGATATCAGAAATCATCTAAATGATCGTGTAAAACGAAGTGAATAGAATTCTAGTTGTCATTAAGGCATACGAGACTCCCAAGCTGCATAAGGAATTTTCACATATTGGCTGGTCGCCAATAAAGTCAAATTCATGACTAGAGAACTTTCTAGAAGTTCATGATAACATAAATACAGCTATGTAGAAAAACAGTTCATCAAGCATGCGCTATCAGACAGAACAAGATATAAGTATTCACCTTGTGTTTTAATTCTGTAGCCATGGCAGAGGGACCCATAGCACCCTTGCTATTTGTTGAATCTAGATGATCATCTAGAGCTCTTCCATTCACAGGCTGATGTATAGAGTTCTCTCCATTCAAACACACCTCATGATTGGATTCTAAACTCGGTAGAAAATTAGCTGACTTTACCAAACCACTGTCCTGTTCAGCAAAACTATTCCTGTCTTTTGAGAATGAAAGACTAGATGACAAAACAGAGGTACTGGGATCCACACCCCGGGGATCCTCAATAAAATTAGGTTCCAGCCTACTTGTCGGTACATCAGATGAAAGGTTTGAGCAATCTTTTCTGCTAACTCTGAATACCCCCCATAGAAAATAGAACATATTCCACCCTTAGACAGAATAAGAATACGATCAATTCAGCAACCACAGAAACCATCATGAGAAAAAATAAAACTTCAAGTGGTTGAAGAATTCTTACTTTGGAAGTTCTTTGACAGGGTATTAGAAGGGAATATAAGCAACTCAACAGCATCAACACTTCCTCTGAGAACTAAATCATTCTTCAGCATATTTTCAACTAATTTACTATAGTGATTTTCATAGCTGCAAAACATATGAGCTATTCAGATTAGAGTTTAAAAATAATACAAAACGATACACGAATGACTGAAGCAAATGTGAGTAAGGAGAAAAACAGCAAGGAACACACCTCTGAATATCTCTAGCAAAGAAGAAAAGACCAACATTTTCATATGTTGGACCATTTTCCTGAAATTGTGTTGGCCATGAATTCTGCCGAGGAACTTCCTCAAGCTGGACTTTAGAAGGGAATTTCTTCGCTACTTCCAGCACTAACTGTGAAGCAGAACATGATAAGTGGGCTTGGAAACCATCACATAGCTCAGGTGATCTTCCAGTCCTCCGCAGCTCAAAACCACCTCTGTTGAGACAAAAAAATGAAAGGTTAAAATGCATATAATGAACAAATCTAGAAAATATTATAATTTGTAGCAAACAATGCATGTTCAGTCACTGAGTGATAAGCAGGTCTAAAAAAAAACTGGAATCAACCATGAAGCACACTTGAGAATTGAGATCATATGATAAGAAACACAGTAAGCATGTGGAAGTGTTATCCGATAAGGGGTTCTTGATGTATAGGTAATTACATGTACAGGGAGACTTATTAATTTTTTTAAATGTTTAAGTTAATAAACTCCACATATGGGATAGAAAGGAAAGAATATTCATACTGCCATATCCAGTCCAGCTCTGGGACAGTTGAAGCCATTGGTTCATCACCAGCTGAAAAGGCTTGAGCAGATTCATCCCTTCGATCACTTGGCATAGTGCAACTATTATCAACAGGGATTCCTGTGGTGGCAGATAAAGTGGGATGATCATCTTTGAACTTCAGCTTGTTATAATCTACTGAAGCTGTGCTCCCAGGGTTGGACAAAATATATCTCATATCCTGTTCATTAGATCGAGCTGACAACGGGGAGGGCTTTTTCACATGGCCGAATGAGGCAGGTAAAACATCTTTAGGCCCATATGTAGGATTCTGATAAGTACCACATTTTATGATTTGCTCTGATTGATTTCCTGATCTGGAGGCAGCTTTTTCAGCAGCCTCTGAAGTACTAGTTTCGGAAGTTCTATTTCTTTTGGCAGACGCATCCTTCATGTTTCGCTCACTTAAAGGTTTTACTGCAGAAACACGAAGTTTGTCAACGGCACAAAATTGTGTAGAATGACCTGCTTCATTACATCTTTGGCAACGGATTGTGCGATTACTGCTAGAAGCACCCTGTCTGAGGCCAGTGGAGTCCTTTATTTTAGCATCCCGATGTGAAGGATCTGAGTTTTGAATTACTTTTCTCTGAGCACCAGGACCAAGAATACCACCCAAGGATCTTTCAGGATTAGGTGGCATCGTACTTCCAGGCACTTTTGCTAAAAGTGGCTTCTTTAGTTCACTGTTTCCTGAAAGAACAAATTAAAGTTACTACAGTAAAGTGCATGCAATTAGAAAAATAAATTACCTAAGACACATTGAAAAATGAGATGCAGGAGAAAGGAGAGGAAAAAGTAATTTACCAATGCAACTTTTACCACCCTGTAAATGAGCAGTGCCTAAATTATTTGAGTCAGCCGTGTTATTTCCTGTAGCAAAGGGCTGAGCTGTGGTATCAGTTTTTGAAATAACAGGAGCAATCATTTGCGCAGTAGTGGAGGGAGTCCCCAATATAGAAGAGCATTGATCATTTGTAGCATTTTGGCTCACCAGCTGATTCACCGACCTTGGCTCCTCAGCAGGTGACAAGATGGAAGACTTTGCCTTGTTTGCTGGCTCACAAGGTTTAGGCTTTTTGAAGGTTGCAGACTTAGTTGTCATGCTGATTGGCCCTTCCTTTTTAATGGTCGAAGACCACGATTCCTTGAAACTTTTGGGCTTCTGAGGAACTTCATTCAGTAGCTGTTTCACTTTGGGAACCTTTGAGTTGTTGAAAGAAGTGGATTTGGTAAGTTGACCTGCAGTATACCTTTCTTAGTACAGTTTCTTTTAATGGCATGTCTTCAGGGCAACCCCAGAAGTACCAGAAATTGAACATTCAGGATTTTATGTAAAGAGTCTACTTTTGAAAATAATAATATTAACAATTTACCACGAGGTTGTGGTGCCTGATTCTTTGGAGCATTAGACGCCAACGAAGTTCCCACTTGACTAGGTTGCTTTCCTTTGTCAGCATCATACCCAAATGAGCTCTCGCGTGATGATAGCATTCTTTTTCTGGAGTCAGGCCCCATGTAAGCACCACCAGTTTCAGAAATAGTGTCCCGAATTGTGGATGTAATCGCAGCATCATCTTCCATCCTTTTTTTGACCATATCATTCCCCTTCTTCTCTGGCTCTTTGTTGCCTGCATTCTCAGCCTCCAGTTCATTGTCAGAGGAACTTCTGCTCTTCGCAGCAATGGCAGGTTTGTTCATTTCCCTTTCAAATGACTGCCCTTTTGATGTGCCAACCTTCACCTGAGATTTTTCTAGTTTCTTCACCTTTTCAGATTCTACCGCAGTTTGGCAGTCTTCACACAACCACTCACTCTCTGGAACATCTTCCATCATTACCCGCATACAATACCTGAAGTAAAGAAGAAAGATTGAAAAACTCATAGCAGATTAACAGCACATTCTTTTGAGAAGTAGACAAATGCAGAAAAGTGCAATTTCTTCCTGCCCGGAGGTATATACACAAAGATAATAATGGTGTAAATGTATTATAAGCGCATTGGCATGCCTCATTGTGCCTTTGGCCTTCCAGTCAGCAATTAAAAATCAGAAAACAGCAAATGGGCAACTTGAACCATTACCATACAGGATTCCCAAATGCAACTGAACAGTTGTATAGAAAGGAAAGCAATGCAGCAAAAAAACATTACGTATGCTCTGCACCGTCATTGCATCTGCTACAGACAGCAAGCTTCTCCTCCTCACCAACATCTCCACATATGTCGCACACCTTCACCTATTGTTTTTAAACAAGTAATACAGTTCAGCCAATTCAAAACTCAGGCAAATTATTCAATCACAGAAAAAGAAAAAGAGAGAGAAAGTAACCCGATCTAAGTGCAACCAATTGTGGTCTAGCACCGTAAATAACAAAACAGAAGTTTAAGGTTCTCAACTCACATCTTCAACTTCTTCAGAACTTTTATCATCAGAGGATGTGGTATTCACTTGTGCATCAGATACCTGCTGGATATTGAACATTTACAACAAACTTAGTTGCTAATGCAAATTGAAGGTGTAATTTTAGACAAATTGTATGCTTGGATATAAAGCAAACAAATCACTGCATGATGCATGACAACTTTGCAAGAACAAGGCTGTCATCATAGATAAAATGAAAACGCTGGAATAAATAAACCTACAAGACCAAGGAACTCACATCATCCTTGATTTCATGAGACCCTCTTTTGTCATCAACACCCTTTTTCGCAACAGCAGCTTGCGCATGAGAATCATCTTCATCTGCACCTTCCTGATCCAAATGAGATGCAACTTGTTTGCTTCTCGGTGAGCATGCAGAAACCTTCTTTGTGGTTCCAGAGCTACCTTTTTGGAGGATATCTTTAGAGTTTGTTGAATGGTCTTGTTCTTCCGAAGCTGAGGATGGACCACCAGAAGAATTACCTGACTGGCCTATTTTTTGTAAGCCATCACTCCCATCCAAATTCTCCTCATTGTGCACAACAGACTGACTTTTACCAACCTGTCCTTCATCTGTATCACCAATTTCATTGTCAACAGCATCATCACTATCAATCTCCGTATCCACCTTTTTATCACGCAATCTTTTAGCAGACGGAGGTGCTCTTCTCCCCCTTTTCTTCCTTACAGCCACACTAGATGTGTCTTTAATCTCAGAGATCCATGAAACAACATTATTGCGACGATCTGAGTTACGTGCCGCCCGGTCTGCATTCCTTACTGAATATGAATAGCCATTAGTGGTACTGTCGATTCCGATTGTGTCTAGAATGAAAAACATCTAAGATGCAAATGGGATGAGAAGGAAAGAAAGCATACATCGCATGTCCTTTTATTACGATTTATGACAAATGTTCTGGCTCGTGAGTGTCCTTCCTTTCCAGTGAGGAAAATTGACCTATTAATTCCAACACATAGAGCAAATAATTAATCCTTGGCTAATAAACATGGGAAGAAAGAAGAGAAAAATGAAGAAAAACTTGACAAACTAAACTGCAAATATGTTAGGTGATGTCAATGATAAATATGCATATATAATTTTAAATAAATCATGAGTAAATCCAGACACCATTTTGATGCAATCCAGGTTCGATATATTTTGTATTTGCTGCAAACCTTGTGCATGTACCCACTTGCCTCATTTTCTGCAAGATGTGAACATTGCAGCTATTCTAAGAATGCAACAATGTGCAAGCAGAGTAAAAAGTCCTCCAAAATTATTGGGTACAGCTAAAAATATGATGACAGGTGAATATATATAAATACGTATAGAAACTTGTGCCTGTATGTAGTCTTCCAAAATATGTATTTCACACCTTTCGCATTGCCTATGTATGGTTTGCTGGCTGCCTACTCTGTGATCAATCTCATTCAAATTAAAGTAACATGAATATAACGGTCAGAGAATCTTGTTCCTGTAGATTTAAAACAGAAATACCAGAGCGCGCTAACTCTAGCTAATACCTGCATGCAGCACATAGCTACACATGTAGAGATGCCGTATGAATGATGAATAAGTGGAGTATATGCGAACACTAATCCATATGTGTCAAAAAATTGATAGACTAACCGCAGGTCTGAAGCTTAAGTAGTATCCTATACAAGTGTACATGATTGTAGATACATTCACCACTAAGTTGAAGATCCTAATTGGTTTGATTCAGCTAACAGGTCAGGTAGTTTAATAAATTCATGGCATAATGATAGAACACCTCTCAACAACTCATTGAAATGACGGCTGAATCGCTCGAGCAACCACCCACATATACCATAAACATCCTCAACTCAGTGCGCCACATATCCACGGATCAGTTGATTTTAACGAAAAATTGCGACAAGCACATAGAACTGGGGAATGCCTCACCTCGTGAACTGGGAACTCGTCGCTGGAGTAGCGAGATGATGAAGCAGCTATCGATCCTTGTGTCTTGGGTGAGAGGCAGCAACCGGTACTGGCGGCTGGGAAGCAGGAAGGAGGCCGGGACGGATTTGGGGGGGC
>NC_028451.1:23091693-23093332 GCF_000263155.2 Setaria italica | reverse complement strand
CCTCATGCTCGCGATGTGGGTTCTTGGGTGTTCGTGCGCTCTACCGTCTTTGTACATGTCAAATCATCAAGCCACCAGAGATGTATGGTAAAAAGAATTTTCCATGGATGTAAGCAGCTTAGTTTTGGCAGTTAAATTAAGTACAGTAAGTGGACTTTTTCCTAGAAGTAGTAATGTTACCATTTATGTTAAAAAGAGAAAAGCATAGGTTGTATTTTCCAATTGAAATGTTTGGTTAGCTAGACTTAATCTCGCGAGCCTGATCTCCACATTTTAGATCTGAATATCCAACCACACTCTTTTTGGTTGGCAACCTCTAAGCATTTTTCTTCTCCAGAGATAGTGATGTAGTCTACCAACTTAATTATGCAGCATCGAGGCTATAGGAGTAGCTCACTAGAATGTGAACTAATCACTATAACTGGGGGGGGGTGGGGGGACCGGACTGCGCTCCGAGGAGAGAGCCCACGACGGGGAGCAGAGTTCGCCGACCTGAAGACGAGCGGAGAGGAGGAACGAGGTTCCGGTCGGCCGGATCGGGAAATCGAGGGCGTCAGGTCGCAGAAGAAGGCGGCGGAATCCCGTTTTCCTTTGTAGAACCCGCCGGCGATGGACCAAGCAGCTTGCGGTTAGGGTTATAGGGTGAAAAGAGCGTTGAGGGGGAACAGGGACGAGCGGAGGTGGGGATCGAAGGGATAGGGCCTGGGAGGACCGGGGCGATGGAGGGGGCGGCGCTAGCGAACCCTAGTCGACATGCCGTCGAGGAGGCGCTCGGGGACGGAGGTGAGTCGGGAGGAGACGATGGAAACTGTTTCTATTTTTTAGCCAGTTATTAATTTGTCGTGGAAAAAAAGTCATTTTACCTCCCGCGGGTTTCCTCTCTAAACTCCAATGCAGTATACTGTAAACAGTTATTTTTTTCTCCACCGGATTCAGGGTTCTAGTTTCATGATGATCTAAAAACACCTCCACCAAATTTGCATGTAAACATGGAACCTCATAATTCGAAATTTGTATTAGATGTGCTCTAGATGACCTCGGTGTTGGAATTGGAAATTAGTTCCAATAATAGTATCATGCCTATTGTCGCACCCCCTCCCTTAATTTCGACCTCTCCCCTCTATATTCACCTATTTTGAGCTCCGCCGTATCTCCTCGTCTCCCTCTCTCGCAACACTGCCGGACTTTTTTTCGTTTTTTAGCCCTTTTGCGAAAGATTCTCACAAATACGTCCCTGGCGGAACCAATTCCAAAAATGGACCCTTAGCTTGACGCCATCCACACTAGCGCCAAGCTACAACGTCTCGATGCCAACCACCCTGGCGCCAAGATCCATGCTGGCAGGGGCTTGGTGCCATCCATCATGGCGCCAAGCCTTGGCGCTATGGATCTTGGCGCCAAGCTTGGCGCCGTAGATCTGGGCACCAAGCTATCTACCCCGTACCTCGTCGCGTTTCGAACTAAATAAATATAATTATTCCGAAGAGTGTGCAACAAACTAATCTGTGTTCTAACTGACTATGAGGCGCCCATCTATTCCAGGAGACTGTCTTCTGAACTCCGCTGTAGGTACGTGCTTATCTAGTTTCCATCACCTCAATGCTAAATTCCACCTCTATTCAGCTATATACGAACTCTA
>NC_028451.1:23090339-23091593 GCF_000263155.2 Setaria italica | reverse complement strand
GGATGGAGGGTACGGTGGACGCCGTCCATGGCCATCATTGAGGTTGCGGCCCTCGGTCTCCTGCAGCATGTTGACCTTTTTTCCCAGGTTACCCTCCTCTAGGATAAGAAGCCACCTCCTAACCAGTTGAACCACAGCTTAGTTTGTTGCACACTCCTCAAAATAATTATACTTGTTTAGTTCGAAACACGAAGGGGTACGGGGTAGATAGCTTGGCGCCAAGATCCATGGCGCCATGATGGATGGCGCCAAGCCCCCACCACATCGGCACCCGCGTCAACAGCTGCGCATAGACCTTGGCGCTAGGATGGCTGGTGCCAAGACGTTGTAGCTTGGCGCCAGCGTGGATGGCGCCAAGCTAAGGGTCCATTTTTAGAATTGGTTCCGCTAGGGGTCTATTTGTGAGAATCTTTCACAAAAAGGGCTAAAAAAATAAAAGTCGGCAACACTGCTCCCCCTCCTCTTCTGCGAGCCCCTCATCTCCCCATCTCTCTCCGATGGCGTGCCACCCGCCGCCGTGCTGCCCTTCTGCTAGCATGCCTTGCCCCGCCCTTCGCCTTACGTGCCACTCCAGTACCTCACGCTGCTCCAGTGCCCCGCTTCCCTCCCTTGCCCCTACGAAGAAGATGATCAATTCTCAAATACCATGGTATGGACATCCAAACACAAATCAGTATTCGCCAGCTTCTTGGATTCCTTCAAGAAATTTCATCTATATCAAACAATGGTTTTGATATTGAACCAAATATCAATACTAGTTGGATTTTGTTTTGAACCCAATTCAATACTAAGACCTCCAATGTCGACATGTCAAATTTGAGTGTCACTTTCTTCACCTTGAACCGCACTTTGAACTTGCGAGTACGGAGGAACTTACAATCCTCTTACAACATTCATCTGTGTTGACTCACCAAGCACTAGGTACAAAATGCATATATGTGCCACCCTGGCAGCCGACGCCTCTAAAAGATGACCCGTGCTTCAATATTCATGCAAGATCTTAAATGAAATCGACAAAGAAGGTATTCATGCTAGCGTGCAATTAATGCCCTATGATATGTGTGTCAACCCTCCTCGCGCATATATGTGGTTGTTAGGGCAGTTCCAACCCTTCATCTCAACTGGTGTCCATAGCATTAAGGGGACGTTTAGTTCCTTTTGCTTATTTTTAGCAAGTGTCACATCAAATGTTTAGATACTAATTAGAAGTATTAAACGTAGGCTATTTACAAAACCCATTACATAAGTGGAGGC
>NC_028451.1:22960055-23090128 GCF_000263155.2 Setaria italica | reverse complement strand
TCAGTAAGTTCAGGCAATTGATGGATGAGCTAGGCGTAATTAGGCTTAATAGATTCATTTCGCCCGTCCAGATTCGTCTTATGTATGGGTTTTGTAAATAGTCTACGTTTAATACTCCTAATTAGTATCTAAACATTCGATGTGACACGTGCTAAAAATAAGTCAGCGGAAGAAAACACCCCCTTACTCTCGTAATGCTGGCTGATCCAGAAATTGTTGATCCTCGACATCCAGTTTTGCCAGCACATACTTGCAGCTGCACCTTTCTCTGCATCGAGCAGCTCATTCTCAAGCACGTCTAGGCTTCCCTCTCAATCCAATCCAAAATGCTAAAACACTAGCAATTCGGGCTGGTCGGCACGCGGGCCAGGGCCAATCATGAGATTTTAGGGACCCAGGGCGAACTTAAAAAAAATAGGACCCTTTCAATAATAAAAGTACTAATATGAAATAATAAAATGATGATGATGATGCTCATAAACACTTGGTGTGCATATAAAAATTATGTGCTCGTGGTCACTTACATTGCCAGTGTTAATGTCAAAAATTTCTTCATGTGTATGGCTAGTATCTCCACGAGAGCGAAACTCATCAGGATTTCTTGAAGTGTTCATATTACTCTTAAATGGCGTATGTGGGGCGGTTCAGGGCGGACCCACTTCAATTCCAGGGCGTCCACCTCAATTCAAGGGCATTCAGTTAGAATACCCATTATTTTTATCAAAACATTTTGTATATATGGTGTATATTATGTGTAACTAAAAAACAAAAAAGACACAAAACAGCATGCCATTGAAGTGAATCAGCCCAAAACAAAGGCTGGCGCAACTCTCCCTCCCTACCACGCTTCTGGCCCAGTAGCCATGTGGCCCAATCTGGCCGCTTAGCCCACGGCTGCTGCTCCTGTTCGGCACTCGGCCTTTCCTTGCGAGTAGCAAACCACCCGTCCGTTCCTGACTTCCTTCCGAACCCCAGGCGTCCGGCTCCGACCACCGGCCGGCGGAGGCAGGAGTAGGTGCGTCGGCAAACAGTTTGCCCCGGAGGGTGCAGGCGTAGAGCCGCAAAGCTGCGCCACGGCGCGGGCGCACACCACGTATCCCCGGAGTGCGGCAACCACGGAGCGCTCCGGCGGTGTGGGCACACGCCGCCCGGCCCTTCTCCCAACATTCTCTTTTCTCCGAACTCTAGCACGGCGGCAAGGTGGCAATCATTCATGACACAGCACGTCATCAACTGAATTGCAAATTTGTAAGTTAATTTTGCTAAATTGGTATTTGTTGGCGCTAGAAATCAGCCGATTGAATTTCTAGCGTCGGACACACGATCCGGGAGAATCAGCCTAACTCCTGTTCGGGTGATCGCCCTGGTGCGGTTCGGGCGGCGTGCCAGCCAATCTGACCTGTTGATTGGTAAGGAAAGAAACGTGTCAGATCCCAGAGGTTGCGATCGGCTAAGGTTCCGATCTCGAGGGAGCTTATCAGCGACTCAGCCGATTTGCTGTAATAAAGAAATCAGCTATAATACAGCCGATTACCAGGCAACGTTGGTGAAGAAAACCGCTAGAGTAAACTAAACAACGCTACAATAGCAACACTAGGAACAGGTCTTAATCGGCTATGCAAAAAGTGGTAGATTAAGCGATAAAATATAAGTAAGCCGAAA
Organism: Setaria italica; assembly: GCF_000263155.2. Lineage (NCBI taxonomy): Eukaryota > Viridiplantae > Streptophyta > Magnoliopsida > Poales > Poaceae > Setaria > Setaria italica. Next base: position 23,088,466 of record NC_028451.1, on the reverse strand, counting down.
GCTCTAGTTCCAAGCTAGATAACTGGTGATAAAACTAGAACAACAGGTAAAATCTAGAATTCTAGTGAATATCGATAACTGATGAATAAATCTAAACGAAACGACATCGATGTGCCCGAAGTTAAAGCTTAGATATTACTCGATAAACGGAACTTACAGAATCGGCCGGAGATCAAGTTGATGCAGCCCCGCCAACCCGTATGAACTCGTGAAAAGAAGAAAAGTATTGACGAAGTCGCCTGCTTGAAAATAAAGTGCGAGAAAATAGTAGGTTGTTGTATTGATTTGATGATGATTACAGATCTATGAAGGCGGCTATTTATAGCCCGTTACAACCAATCTCTTAACCGACTAGGACTCTATCTCTAATTTTAAATGAAAATGAATATTTACAAGTATGACTCGTATCGGAGTTGATTACTGTGTCCCTGTGGGCCGACCCCTTTTATCCTCGTAATCCACTCTGAGCCCACATTGGCCCAACTATTCCAGCCTCTCGATCGGCCGATTTCCATCAACTCCATTCGCTGAAACACTGCAGCACCAATCGGTCGATCTCCAACTGTAGCACCAATCGGCCGATTCCCAATCGTGACCTCCGTGCCTCGCCGCATCAGCTGATTCTTTCCTTTCTTGGCGCCGATTCCATACGTGTCAAAATCTAGCGTCAACACATGCCCCCCAGTTTCGGAGTAAAATATAATCTTTACTTCGAAATTCCTTTCAACTTCCCTTCCGAAACAAACGCATTGAAAATACACTTCCGTTTCGCAGTCTTCTGCCTGATGATTGCAATCTTTTCGAAACGGGCGCCCACGACAACCACTTCTCCCAAAAAAATTGAACCGACGGTGCGGTAAAAATCCCGCTTTTACCCCTTCTCAGACCGTCCTTAAATATCAGCACGTTCCGTACTCTTTCTCACGAGCTCACGTCTTCCTTCTTTGGCGCACTGATCTCCTTCTTCCTCCAGCGTCTCCCTAGCTTCCAATCTTTCCCTCCGGCATCTTCTTCCATCTACATTCCGTCCCACCTCCCCGATGGCGACACCCTCAGGCACTTCACCAACATCCGAAGTCCCGAATACGGCCCCACCAGCGGCGGCTCTAGCGGCAATGGCGGCAGCTCCATTGGCAGGAGCGGGAGCTCCATCGGCGGGAGCGGGAGCTTCGACGGAGGCCCCACCAACGGCTTCAGCACCCGTAGCTCCACTGGCGATTCCATCAACCACGATGAGCTTCATACCAGAGGTTTTTACTGAAACTTCTCTTTCTTTAATACCAATGCATTTATCTTAGATCCGTTCTTACTTCCGCCCCCTTTTTCCCTTTTTTAGGCGGTTAGACACCAGATTACCATCCGCCTTACCGAAACCCCTGGTCTTATCTGCCTTGGTCCCATGGGAAACCCAGATCCAACTGACTTGATCAATTTGGAAACCCATACAATTCCATTCAAGCAATCAACCATGGACCTAGACCACTAGTCAGGCACTTTCAGATCATGGCCGAATGAAACCCCCGGTTGGAGGGAATGGTACCAATGGATAGCCGCCTCCAAAAGAGTTCAATGGGACGAGCACAAAATCGGCCAGTGCATCGATCTGTCTTTGTCCCAAATGGAAAGGAATGAGCCCTTAGTAATAGCAGCCTCCTACTTTTGGTCCGACGCTCTCAACGCATTTCTCTTCGGACATGGGCCTATGACTCCCACCTTGGCCGATGTGGTCATGTTGACCGGCCTTGACATTTCCTCCCCTGATACTCCTTTCCGTTACCTGGCCAAAACGTCCCATCGGCTGGAGACGAAAGGAATCGGCGGGTGGAAAGGATTCATCAAGTGCAACAGGAGGGCCGGGACAGTCGCAGAAAGGGAGCATGCGGCCTTCCTGATGATGTGGCTAGAGAAACACCTCTTTTGCGGGAGGGCAGCTGGTCCATCTACTAACACACAGGCTCTGGCCGAGGCGCTATCGATAGGAGCTTCTGTTCCTCTTGGAAAGCATTTATTGGGATCAGTTTATCATATGTTGCACCAGATCGGCGTAAAGCTATCCAAAGGAGAGCCGATTGGAAACCCAGGTGGACCCTGGTGGTTCATCAACTTGTGGCTCAACCTGTACATGAGCAAGATCTCCCAACAGCGAGTGGAGTACATGACCTTCCCCAACATTGAATCGGCAGAGAACCCTACTGTACGGCGCCGGTGCACTTTCTTCGGTGAAGCAGCATCGGCCTTCTCTGGTTGCCCATATTCTGCTACCAAGGTGGCCGAATATTTCAGATGCTTCTACAATGGTTTCAGTGAAGACGCAACCAGCTGGTTCCCTTATCAAAAGGAGGAACCACTCTTTGAGCTCCCCTCTTGCTTTGACTCGGCCACCAGTAAATTTGATGAGGACCTCACAGATGAGTTGATCAAGCCGGGGATTCTGCCGGCGAATTTCTTCTCGGGGAAGGACACCCCCACTTATGAATTTTACAACCCTTCTATTGCAGCACGGCAATTTGGCTTAGGTCAAGTGCCGATTTATGCATACTTTGTCGGCCGAGCAAAATTTCAAGACGAGCTCACCAAAGATCTCGACTACAGTCGGCTGTATGATCGGATCCCAGACTCCAGCACCATAGACCTGACCGATTGGATAGTGGCCCCTTTCGCCGTTCAGCAGTTCAAGCTATGGTGGGCCGAATGGAAACAACATCTATTCTGCGCTTCTGCGGCGATATATTGCAATCTCCTGGATCCCAACAACATTGACCCGAATGCCGAGGTATCGCTCTCTTTTTAGCCAATTTTCAACTCCCTCCTTTTTATATACTGACTCTTATCATTTTTTTTTCAGTCTGAGAGTCGTGCTCCCCCAAGACGTAGTCGGAGTGGCCGGCCGATAGAGGACCGTTATCCATACACAGAATTTCCCCTCATCGGCTATCACGCCCCCTCCGTTGACGACATAGCTGGCCGAGCGAAACAAGCGCAGAAGAAGATCATCAAGAAAACCAGTCGCCGGGTGCGAGCCCGCACATAATTGGCTGATCCACCCGTGGTTGTATCGGCGGAAACTTTGGCTGCGCCGACCCTTCCGGTTGCTGAAGAAGTTGACCTCCAAGCTGCTACAAAGGCTGGAGCGGCTGCCGCGTCATTACTGGTGGAAGCCATTCAGGTAAACGCACCATTTGATTTTTTTCTGGTCATCACTTCAACACTAACTTTCCCTATACCAGGCTACACAAACCGCCCCGGTGGACCCAAAGCAATCGGCGATATCTCAAACTGAAGTACCAGTGCTTTCGCCTGCTGAGGTATAGGGCCTCTCAACTTAACTCTTTTAATATTTAAGCGATAACCTTACCGATTTTGATGCAGGTCATCGGCACGCTAACTGTGCTCCCTAAACAACCATCCGTCAGAGAAGTCCTTCAAGAGGCCGGCCCGAGCAGAACGCCGATTATCGTCGAATCCTCCTCTTCCGACGAGCCGATCGCGCCAGTCCCCGAGCCAAGGGTAGTGATTCCGCAGACGCAGATGGAAGAGATCCATTTCAAAGAGGTAAGAAGTTTCATTGGTCGATTTGCTATCATCATTGGCTGACTTATTATTTTTTTTATTTATCACCTTGTAGGAACAGGACACTCCCAATAATAGCCTCTTCTCGTTTGCGGTTGCGCTCTCTGACGACGAAGAAGTCGCCTCTCGTCAAGTGACCTTGAGCTCAGTACCCGACGACGTCCGTGCTAAGCTCGAAAGTATACGAACCCTCCTTCAAGAATACATCGGCCGATTGGTAGAGGACGCCTCGCCGATTCGACAGCTCTTTGGTGACGTCAGCGACCGAGTCCCAGAAGAGGCCGAAGAAGCCTTGGCAGGCGGCATATATTGAATCAATGCGGATCCCGGTCTTTAGGGCTCTGCGTCACATGGCCGATCGCGCCAAGCTGGCCAAGACTCGTGAGGAGGAGGACTCGTACAAGCATCGGGCCCAGGAGGTACACCATCGGTTTCACTTCCTCGAGAACTCTCGTCCCGGACTCGTCGGTACGATAGATCGTCTCAAGCGCCGAAGAGCGGAACTTGCCAAGGAGATGGAGAGGGTAACCAAAGAGATAGCCATTGAAGAGAAGAAGCTTCAGGAGCTCCCCTCCGTTATCGCCGATTTGAAGTAGGAGAGGCAGCATCTGGCCCACGAGACCCTCAGACTTCATCACCATATGTGAGAAGTCCCAGGGTTAGCGGAGGATGACCAGCGAGTCTTAGACTCGGCCGATCAGATCAGGCGACGAGCGATTGCGGCCATTAACGCCCTTCTGGGATGATCTGTAAAAGTACTGGCCGTTTTGTAAGAACATTAATACCTTTTGACTGTCCTTCGCGGCGCCTTCTTATTTATTACCCCTTTCCTTCTGATGGGACGCGTCTTACCAAACCTCCGCCCTTTCTCTTCTTATAAATACCGGCCTTGGTTTTGCTCTCGAGAATACCTGCACCACTCGATTCCTTTTTCCCCAATTACGTTTTCATCGGAACATTCGTAGTCATGTCTTCTTCGTCTTCTTCTTTCTCCTCTTCTTCCGTCAATCACGTACGAGATCCATCTCCACTTTTTTCAGTTTGATTCCTTTAAATCATCCTAACTTTTAGGCGGTTATATGTTTAACCTTTTCAGCCAAGGCGCCTTAGTCCCGAACTCGAATGGGCGATCGAACTCATGCACTCTGACGAGCCATTGTCGCAAGAGGATAGGGACTTGATCAAGGCACACCGTGAAGAACTTAGAGATCACGTTCCTGCCGACGTCCAACGGATTTGGGACTTCATTGACGGCAATGGTTACAGGCGACCGCAAGTTGACAGGAGCCACCCACTCCCTCGTCCTGTTGTCCTTGAAAACGCCGCGGCGGGGACATCTCGCCCAGTGTTGGATCAGAGCCATCCTCTTCCTCGCCAGGTTGAGGCGGAGGCCGCGATGAAAGATGTGGAAGAATGAAGCACCTGCCTTCTGATAGAATTAGGTCGGATTGAGAGGGAACTCAAGAAGAAACGCAGTTGAGTATTTTTTGTTCTAAGGGCGACTTGTACCACGTCAGCCGTGTAACTCATCATTCGTACCGAATGATAAATCGGCCGATTTGAACGATTATTTTTCTCCTTTAGGCGATTTCTTTTCTCGTATCGGCTGTATGATCGTTCAGGGAGTGATCATTCTGTCTTGTCATGCCCTGCGATCAATTCTTATGCTCCGACCCATATACTGGGGTAATACCTTTTCAAGTACCTCCCGTTTAAGGTCCTAGTAAATTCTTCTCCTTCGATCGTTTCCAGAATGTAAGCGTTTCCTGGGGCACATCGGCCGATTCTATACGGCCCTTCCCAAGTGGGAGACCACTTACCGAATTTAGGATCTTTAGATCTAATCGGCAACACTAACTTCCATACCAAATCCCCTTGGGAGAACTGCTTGACTTTGACCTTACTGTCATACCATCTGGTCACTTTCTTTTTGTTTTCCTCGATACTGATCAAGGCTCTCAAACGCTGACCTGCCAAATCGTCGAGTTCCCTTTTCATGAGCGAGGAGTAATCATCGGCCGTCAGCTGATCTTGAAGCGACGTACATCTTGATCCTGTTCTCAACTCCCATAGCAATACCGCCTCATGACCGTACACCAGTTGATAAGGAGACACCTTGGTAGCCCCGTGGCAGGCCATCCTGTATGCCCATAGAGCTTCGGTTAGACATAAGTGCCATTTTTTGGGTTGTTCCTCAATCTTCCTCTTGATTAACTTAATTATCCCCTTATTGGAAGATTCAGCCTGACTGTTAGCCTGAGCATAATACGGGGAGGAATTTAGCAGCTTGATCCCCATATCGGCCGTGAACTCCTCGAACTCTCCCGACGTGAACATCGTCCCTTGATCGGTTGTGATAGTCTGAGGGATGCCGAAATGATAGACAATATGGTCCGTTACGAAATCGACCATAGCGGCCGACGTTACGGCCTTTAATGGAATCGCCTCCACCCATTTGGTGAAATAATCTGTGGCTACCAGAATGAATTTATGTTCTTTACTTGACGGAGGATAAATTTGTCCGATGAGGTCTATTCCCCAACCTCTGAACGGCCACGGCTTGATAATTGGATTCATAGCCGATGCGGGCGCGCGTTGCACGTTCCCATATTTTTGACAATCTTGGCATCCTTTATAATATTTGAAACAGTCCTCAAGGATTGTCGGCCAGTAATATCCATTATTCCTAATCATCCACTTCATCTTATGCGCCGATTGGTGAGCTCCACACACCCCTTCGTGGATTTCTCCCATCAGGGTCTTTGCCTCCTCCGTCCCTAGGCATTTGAGTAGAACACCATCAATCGTCCAGTAGAACAAGTCATTTTTCAGTAACACATATTTTGTGGCCTGAAATCGTATTCTCCGATCCACTTTCTTAGACGGGTCTTTTAAATAATCGGTGATCTCTTTTCGCCAGTCGTCGGTCGCGAGTTCCAGAACCATGGCGCCTTGAATCGGCCGATACCCGGACGCGTGCTGGGCAAGCCTGTTGGCCTCTTCATTATAATCCCTGGGGATATGCTCAATAACCGCGGATTTGAATTCCTTCAGAAACTGGAGGCAATCTTCATAATAAATCCTTAATACGTCATCCTTGCACTCGGATCTTCCTGTCAATTGGTCCACGATGAGCATGGAATCTCCAAAAATCTCGACGGTGTCGGCCTTAATCTCTCTTAACAATTGTAACCCTTTTAGGACGGCCCGTTACTCCGCCTGGTTATTGGTAGCGAATGCTTCTATCGGCAGAGAGAAATCATAACTTGCCCCCCAAGGCGATATGAGAACGATGCCGATTGCCGATCCGACCCCACATGACGAGCCATCAAAATATAAGGTCCACGGTACTGGTTCCACGACGGCGATTTCTAGTCCACAGTGCTGGGCGACGAAATTGGCCATAACCTGACCTTTGATGGCTTTTGCCGATTCGTATCGTAGATCAAACTCTGATAAAGCCAAAATCCACTTTTCAATCCGCGCTTTCAAAATCGGCAATGACAACATGTACTTCACTATGTCGTCCTTGCATACGACTACGCATTCTGCCGATAATAAGTAGTGCCTGAGCTTGGTGCATGAGAAGTAAAGACATAAGCATAGCCGCTCTACCGGGGGATATCTTGTTTCGGCGTCCAAAAGTCTTCTGCTAACATAATATATCACCCGTTCCTTTCCCTCAAACTCCTGGATTAATGCCGAACCGATATCTCGCTCATCGGCCGATATATATAGCTTGAACAGCTTACCAGTTTGTGGTGGGACCAACACAGGAGGTGAGGCCAAGTACTGCTTGATGTCTTCTAGAGCCTTGCGTTGCTCTTCTCCCCATACGAATTCTTGGTCGGGTTTTAATTTTAATAACGGTGTGAAAGCTTGGATACGTCCGGATAGGTTGGATATGAATCTTCTGATGAAATTGACCTTACCGATTAATGACTGTAACTCGGTTTTATTCTGCGGGGCCATGATTTTATTGATAGCCGCTATAGTCTTCCGGTTGATCTCTATCCCACGCTCATGAACCATGAAACCCAAGAATTGTCCGGCGGATACGCCGAAAGCACATTTGTTCGGATTCATTTTTAACCCATGCCTTCTCGTGCATTCCAACACTTGCCGCAAATCGGCCAGATGTTCCCGGTGTCCTTTTGATTTGACCACGACGTCGTCGATGTAAATTTCTACTAGTATGCCGATAAGTTTGTGAAATATGTAATTCATGGCTCGTTGATACATAGCACCGGCGTTCTTCAAACCGAAAGTCATTACCACCCATTCGAACAATCCGAGGTGACCTGGGCACCTGAAAGCTGTTTTCGATATGTCCTCTTCGGCCATTAGTATTTGATTGTATCCGGTGTTCCCATCCATGAAACTGATGACTTTGTGACCCGCGGCGGCGTCTATTAACACATCGGCCATCGGCATCGGGTATCCGTCCATCGGCGTAGCCTGATTAAGGTTCCTGAAGTCAATGCACACGCATAGCTTTCTGTTCTTCTTGTATACGGGCACGATGTTGGAGATCCATTCGGCATAACGGCATTGCCGAATAAATTTTGCTTCAATCAGCCTTGTGATTTCGGCCTTTATGTCAGGTAAGATTTTAGGATTACACCATCGTGCGGGCTGCTGATATGGCCGATATCCCGGCTTTATAGGCAGCCGGTGTTCGACAATGGACCGGTCTAATCCGGGCATTTCATGGTATTCCCAAGCAAAACAATCTTTAAACTCTTTCAATAAATCTGTCAATTTACATTTGTATTCCGGATCCAAATTAGCACTAATGTACGTCAGCCTTGGCTTGGTTCCATCGCCCAAATCTATCATTTCTAATGAATCGGCTGATGTAAACCCGTGCCCTAGCTTCCAGTCTTCCCGGGCGAACTGATCCATTTAATCTGAATCTTTAGAGCCGACTGCTCGGATCGGCTGTAGACCAAAATCGGACACCTTCAGAAAATCGGTGTCCCACGTCCTCCCAGAAATGCACTTGACGTGCTCGCAGCTCCATTGCTGTGTATCGGCCGCCGCGACGCTGTACGCGGAATCGGCGGTGACTATTTCGATGTTGTCGCCGACCCATTGTACGAGGCATTGGTGCATTGTAGACGGGATGCAGCAATTTGCATGTATCCAATCTCGACCGAGTAGCATGTTGTAGGACCCTTTGCCATTAATAATAAAGAAAGTGGTGGGAAGAGTCTTACTGCCGATGGTGAGGTCGACGCAAAGCGTGCCGCGGGCAGGAGACACGTTGCCTTCGAAGTCCTTGAGCATCATGTCCGTCTTGGTCAAATCATTGTCGCTTTTTCCTAACTTCTGGAACATGGCATACGGCATGATGTTGACTGCAGCGCCTCCATCGACTAGTAGCCTGGTGACAGGTCGATCGTTAACATGTCCTTTGAGGAATAATGCCTTGAGGTGCTGTCGTTTTTCATCCTCGGGTTTCTCAAATGTGGCTGTCATTGGCTCCAAAGCCAATTGCGCCATCTGTTCCTCTATCGCCGATATGTTATGTCGGTCGGCGGGAGTTATGAATTCCATCGACAGAATGAAAACCATGCTGACATCGGCTGCCAATTCTTGGTTGTCGTCGTCTTTCCTGTCGTTTCTTTTGGGGCGCCAAACTCGAGGCCTGTCATTTTTCTTGTCCATCATCTGTTGTTGTTCTTCTTCCCGTTGTTCCCATTGGCGAAGATGCTGGATTCTTCGCTTTTGAGATTTAGTCAATCCGTCAGGGCACCACCTGGGGTTTACTGGTTTAGCCGATGGTTTGGCACGTTCCCATTCTGGTTCCCGTCCCAAGGGGTTCTCGTCTGATACCCGAGCATCAGCCATCTCCTCCAGCCGATCGTGTGCGCTGACTCTATCTTCTGGTTGGTTGTGCCGATTGGTCCTGCCCCCTGGCCTGTCATATCGCTCACGCCTGTCGTCCGACTGATCATATCGGTCACTTCTGCCCCCCAGCCGATCACGTACTGAAAGGCGCCGATCTTCTTGCTCGCGCCAGTTTCTGCTGATTGGCTCTGGCCTTCCATCTCTGGAGCGAGATCTTCTGAATGTCCGATTGTTGCGATATGGGCCGTTGCATTCTGGGCAATTGTCGGCCGACGGCAACCTAAGGTTACTCTCCCAGCAGTGGATGAAGAACGGGCATCGCCAGTGATCTTCATGTCGCCGCATCATCTCTTCTCGGAATCTTGAACTTTCTTGTTGCCGTTGATACTTGTTGAGCAGAAATTGGGAGGTGATGGGCCGGCGTGGTTCTCCTAATCCTTCGCCTTCATCTTCCATCCGTCGTTTCCCTTTGACGTCTTCGGGTGCCGCTTGATTCCTGGGGTCTACGGCGCCGCTCTTTTTAGCCGATTCCGATGTTAGCACCTTGGTCTGGAGTGAGTTCCTTCCTGTATCAACCATGTTGGTGGGGAAGGGATGCTGATCGATCTTCATCGGCTTTGCTGGCTTTGTCGGGACTTCGAACTTGAGCCTGCCTTGCTCAATGGCCGATTGTATTTGCTGTCGGAAGATTTTACATTCGTTCGTATCATGGGAGGTGGCATTATGCCACTTGCAATATTTCATCTTCTTTAGCTGTTCGGCCGACGGGATGGTATGGTATGGTGAGAGCTTGATTTGTCCTTCCTAGAGGAGGAGATCGAAGAATTTATCGGCCTTTGACGTGTCGAAACCGAATGCCTCTGGCTCCTTTTTCCCGAACGGACATGATATCAGCTTCTTCCCTTTAACCCACTCCGCCAGGCCGACTTTTGTTTCTTCTTCGGACTCAGCCCCTTCTAAGTACACCACCTTTTTCTGGAAATTTCTCCGTGCATCAAAGAGACGTACTTCCTGACCAGACAATCGATGTACGATTTGGCTCAGGCTCTCGAACTCCTGTGAAGCATATTTCTCTTTGATATGAGGCAGGAGACCCTGGAAGGCTATATCGGCCAATTGTGCATCGGTTAGGACTAGGGTGTAGCATTTGTTCCTGATTTCTCTGAACCTCTACACGTATGTGGACACCGGCTCATCACTCCTCTGTCTGAGGCTGGTTAGGGGCCTGTTTGGCATGGCTCCACTCCAGAACTCCAGCAACTCCATCAAAAAATCCAGCCAAACACCTCAACTCCAAAACTCCATGGAGCAGCCAACTCCATGGAGCTGTAGTGCAAATGGAGGTGGAGTTTTGGAGCACCTCTTTTGCTGCTCCAAAACTCTCTATTTCGAACCTCCTCGTGGAGTTGGTGGGTAATTACCCACCAATGCCACTGGTTACACAAAAAAACGTTTCATTCTATTTCCCCACCCTCGTCACCTGTCGCCTACCGCCTCCCCACCGCCCGTTGCCACCCCGCCTGCCCCCTCCCCGCCGCCTGTCGCCGCCCCGCCCCCGTGGCCGCCGTCGCCGGCCCCGTGGCCGCCTCCCCGCTGCCCGTCGCTGCCCCGTCCCGCCGCCCGTCGCTGCCCCGCCCCCGTCGCCGCTGTCGTCGAGCCCCACCCGTCGCCGCCCTACCCCCGTCGTTGCCTCGCCCTCATCGCCGCCGTCGCCGGCCCCGTGGCCGCCTTCCTGCCGACCGTCGGTGCCCCGCCCCCGTCGCCGCCGTCGCCGAGCCCCGCCCCCGTCGCTGCCCAGCCCCGCCGCCCGTCGCCGCCTCAGCCCCGTCGCTGGCCGGCCCCGTGGCCGCCCAGCCCGCCGCCGACCGGCCCCGTCGCCACCCCGGCCCCGTGGCCGCCCAAGCCCCGCCGGCCGACCCCGTCACCGCCCAGCCATGCTGCCCAAGCCCCGCCGCGGAGCTTGACATGAACAGCACCGAGCAGAACGTGGCAGGAGAATAAGATGGGATAGAGAGGATGACAAGTGGGGCCTGAATTGGGGGCAACAATGGCAATCCACACTGAAATCGATCTTTTTTGGAGTTGAGAGCATCCATCTAGCCAAACACCCCATTTTTGTTCTAGAGTTCTAGAGTGGAGCTGGCTCCACCTGGAGTTCTGGAGTGGAGCAGCTCTACTCAGAGTTGGAGCCATGCCAAATAGGGCCTAGGTCTGAGAGTTTCATTTCATGTACTCCCGCGTAGAAGTATTTGTGGAACTGCTTCTCCAAATCGGCTCATGTAATTATGGAGTTGGGTGGCAGTGTAGTAAACCATTGGAAGGCTGACCCGGACAGAGATGACGAAAAGAGGCGTACCCGTAGAGCGTCTTGTGTAGCCGCCTCCCCACATTGGATGATGAATCTGTTTACGTGTTCCACAATTGAGGTATCATCAAGCCCGAGAACTTGGTGAAATCAGGAACTTTGTACCGATGGGGAAATGGCGTTCTGTATGTGTAGGTTTGCACCTTCGGCTTTAAACCGAATTGCTCTTGAATCACCTCTGCTATCCGTGCCGTCCAGTCTGCTTGTTGTTGATGAACTATCGGCTGGGGGACCGGCACGTGTTGGTAGATCGGTGGTGGGATGACAGGGTGGTGGACGAAGGCGTGTGGCGCCTGGGGTGACACGGCCGGCTGTGTAGTCAGCATTGGTTGTTTCAGTGAACCGGCCGTTTCATCATATAGTACAATTGGCGCAGCACCCCGAAGTGCTTCCGTTGTTTCTGCCCCCCTGCCCATCTCCGGCGCGGCTGGTTGATACTGTGGAATCATTGGCCGTGCAATTGATTGGAAAGGTGCCTGGATGGGAGAGCTTCCATAGCTAGACGATTGATCTTGGACGACCGTCGCCGATGGTGCCCCCCAAGGCACTGAATTCAGAGAAGACAATTGCGCGGAGGATAACTGAATGGATTGGGGCCGCACATGTGGCTGGAGATATGGTGCGCCGTTATGCCCCGGATGCATTGACGACGAAGGGGCGCTGGAACCCCCAGTCTGAGCTTGGGTCGGCTCCCGCTCATCAGCAGTCGAAGGACACTGAGTCTTGCTGAGATGTATGCCATGTGACATAGGCAAGAACCCTTTCTTTGCCTCTTCCATGCTGAACCGCTTCAACACTTTATCAATGTAAGTATCTTGGCTTAATCCTATAAGCCTTCTCGATCTATCTCTATAGATCTTAATGCCCAGAATATATGCCGCTTCCCCTAAGTCCTTCATCGAAAAACTATTTTTCAGTGAAGTCTTTACGGACTCAAGCATAGGAATGTTATTTCCAATCAGCAATATGTTATCCACATATAAGATTAGAAATACTACAGAGCTCCCACTAACCTTCTTGTAAACACAAGACTCTTCTTCGTTCTTGGTGAAGTCAAACCCTTTGACCACTTCATCAAAACGAATGTTCCAACTCCTAGATGCTTGCTTCAATCCATAAATGGATCTTTGAAGCTTGCATACCTTTCCAGCATTTTTCGGATCGATAAAACCCTCAGGTTGTATCATATACACGTCCTCAGCTAGGTTTCCATTCAGGAAAGCTGTCTTGACATCCATCTGCCATATCTCATAATCGAAATATGCAGCTATAGCTAGAATAATCCGAATGGACTTAAGCATCACTACGGGCGAGAAAGTCTCGTCGTAGTCAACTCCTTGAACTTGTCGAAAACCTTTTGTGACAAGTCGTGCTTTATAGATGTGAACATTTCCATCCATGTCCTTTTTCTTCTTATAGATCCACTTGCACTCTATGGCTTTAACACCATCAGGCGGGTCAACCAAGTTCCAAACTTGATTGTCTCCCATGGACTCTATTTCGGATTGCATGGCACTCTGCCATTTTTTGGAGTCTGGGTCCATCATTGCTTCTGCATATGTCGCAGGCTCATCATTGTCCAACAATAATATTTCCCCCATTTCGCGGAGCCTTGCCGACCTTCGTGGTTGTGGCGGTGCTTCTCTTGCCATGGGTATCTCAACTTGTTCTGCTACGTTAGCATCACTCATTGATTTTTGCCCGATCGGCTCATCTTGAACTTCTTCAAGATGCACTGTCTTTCCACTCTTTTCTCCTTTGAGAAACTCTTTCTCTAGGAAAACCCCGTTCCGAGCGACAAACACTTTGCCGTCTGACCGGTTGTAGAAATAATATCCCAAAGTTTCCTTTGGATATCCCATGAAAATGCACTTATCCGACTTGGGTGTGATCTTGTCCGACTGAAGTCGCTTGACAAACACTTCACATCCCCAAATCTTTAGAAAAGACAAACTGGGAACCTTTTCAGTCCACATCTCATATGGGGTCTTAACTACGGATTTAGATGGTATCCTATTAAGTGTGAAAGCTGCTGTTTCTAGAGCGTATCCCCAAAATGACAACGGTAGGTTCGACTGGCTCATCATTGATCGAACCATGTCTAACAAAGTTCGATTATGTCGCTCGGATACACCGTTTCTCTGAGGTGTTCCAGGCGGCATAAGTTGTGGAACAATTCCGCAACTCTTTAGATGATTGCTAAACTCGTGGCTCAAATACTCGCCTCCACGATCAGATCGTAAGGCCTTAGTTTTATTGCCACGCTGATTTTCAACTTCATTCTGAAATTCCTTGAACTTTTCAAAGGTTTCAGACTTGTGCCTCATCAAGTAGACATAGCCATATCTACTAAAATCATCAGTGAAAGTTATGAAGTATTGGAATCCTCCTCTAGCCGTCATGCTCATTGGTCCGCATTCATCGCTATGTACGAGTTCCAACAAGTCTATTGCTCTCTCAGGAAATCCTGCGAAAGACATCTTGGTCATCTTGCCTAGCAAGCAAGCCTCACATGTCTCGTATGATTCAAAATCAAACGAAGTTAGAAGTCCATAAGAATGGAGCTTCTTCATGCGCTTTTCACTTATATGACCCAAACGACAATGCCACAAGTAGGTAGGACTCAAATCATTAGGCCAAGGCCTTTTAGCACTTACGTTACAGACATGTGAACCATCAAAATTTAAAACAAATAATCCATTCACAATGGTTGCAAAAGCCATAAACATATCATTCTTAGAGATAACACAACCATTGTTTTCGCTCGCAAATGAATAACCATCCTTCATCAAGCATGAAGGAGACAAAATGTTTCGACTTAAACTAGGAACGAAATAACAATTATTCAACTCCATAATAAATCCTGAAGGGAGGTGGAGTTGCATCGTCCCGACGGTCAACGCAGCAACTCTTGCATTATTGCCCACGCGGAAATCAACTTCTCCTCTTTCCACGCTTCTACTTCTTATCATTCCTTGCATCGAATTGCAAATATGAGCAACCGATCCGGTATCAAATACCCAAGAATTAATAATTGTATCAGCGAGAAAAATATTGTCTATAACATTAACAACAAGCGTACCTGAGGTAGAAGTACTCTTACTTCCGCCATTCTTCAACGAAGCTAGGTACTGCTTGCAGTTTCTCTTCCAGTGACAGTGACCAGGTTCGTGACAGTAAAAGCACTCTTTATCTGGAGCAGGTCCACCTTTAGCCTTGGGTGCTGGGTTTGGCTTGGACACTCCAGCCTTACCCTTCTTCTTCCAAGAATTGCCCTTCTTCTTGAAGGTAGGCTTGTTCTGTACAGCCATCACATGGCTGGTACTAGGGCTTTTCTTAATGTCTACCTCTGCTGTCTTGAGCATACCACACAGTTCATTCAGACCATTCTCCGTCCCATGCATATGGTAGTTCGAGATGAAGTTCCCATAGCTAGGCGGAAGAGATGAAAAAATGAAGTCAGTGGCCAACTCTTTGCCCATTGGGAAGCCCAGCTTCTCCAATCGCTGAGTGTAACCAACCATCTTGATTACATGTGGTCCTACTGCTGCGCCTTCTGCTAGCTTGCACTCCAGAAAGGCTTTGGACACATTGAACCTTTCAGTCCTAGCCTGTGTCTGGAACATGTCCTTGAGCGCCATGATCATATCGTGTGCCTCATGATTTTTTTCGAACTGCATCTGCAGCTCGGGTTCCATGCAAGCAAGCATAAGGCAGCTTACCTCAAGATTAGCATCAAATGCCTTCTTGTAAGCAGCCTTAACGGCACCAGATGCATCATCAGCAGGTACTGGTGGTAGTGGGGTGTCTAGAACATCTTCCTTTTTATCGGCCCTGAGAACAATTCTCAGGTTACGGATCCAATCCGAGTAGTTTATTCCATTCAACTTGTCCTTCTCAAGGACCGAATGCAAAGCAAACGGTGTGGTGTTGCTAGGTGCCATTTAATCTACAACAAAAGTAATGCAAAATACACTAAGACAAATGTATCCATGATAGAGCAAATCACATTAAACTATTTTAACAGAATGTACTCCCACTAAAATCAATATCCCTCTATTGAACTTAGTGATTCAGGATCCACAACTAACAAGTCTACTAGTGAGCTTTAGCATCACCGCTAGCAAACAAGGTAGATCGGTAAGCAACTTCTTGCTAATCATATCACATATGACTCCTGTTGTTGGGTGACATCTCTATGTCTCGGCGCCCAACCTTTATGCCCCAAGGTCCCTAACCGTTAAGATAATCTTGTTAAGCAAACCAACCCTTTATGCGTGTAAGTGTCCGACACGAACCCGTCTAGTCAAGGAAAACTAGTGGCACCCTAATTTCATAGACCCACCACTAATTGTACAAGACATGGGACGGTGCAAGTTTTAGTTGGGAGGGCATACTAACTTAAACTTTGTGAGGGATCGTTCTACTTCTAACATCACAGCATGCAGAAAGTAAAACATAAACAGAATAGCATTCACACAGTTATGACACAGTATGGCCCGTTTTTCTTATGGTGATCTCAATCTCCACAGAACCTGTTCACCATGGTGATCTCCATCTCCATGTTCCATGTGCACCATCCTCCTGGTGATGAGTCCTCCAAGAAGTAGAACATGCTATTACGCCTAATAGCTAATAAAGAAGCTAGTAATGAAGATTATATAGTTGCTTGGATCATCACAGATTGGTACGCAGACCATTAAATACATTAAAGTGACAACACATATGGCTTCAGCCGTGTTGCCGTACGCGCGACACGCAGGTCACGAATGAGTTACACACATGCATCACATACACAAAGGAGCCATACTGATCACAAGATACATACATACATCCTGCAAAATAGAGTTAAGCGTCCTAACGTCCAAACTTTGGATGCCTGAAACTCCATCTTCCAAGCCAAATTTGGGAAATCTAATTTTGCCAAAAAAGGCAAAGCTTTGAATTTCATGTGTAACTTTTTCTGTAGATCAATTTTCATATAAAATTCGCCCCGATCCGAGATCGTACCGAAAAGTTACAGCTGATTTACTGAAGCATACGCACACGGCAAAAATCCCGACCCCGGTAGTAGATCCCATCTACTATTGCACATCTCATGCGCCTGGCATATGAACCTGGATTTCGATTCGACCAATCACATTGATCTTCGCTCACTCCAACTAGAATTACGTGTATCACTTAACTCCGATAGCGGAAACCGACCGGTAGGAGTATGTCGTTACACTACCATTGCAGCAAGAACACGAAACCAGGACATAGATCAAACTGAAAACTCGCATATCTCCATATGCACACATCCCGAATCCAAAACAAAGCAGCTACGGCTCTGATACCACTGTTGGGATACGAGGTAGGCTACACTAGCGCAAAACAAAATTTTCTACCGCGTAAAACCAGGAAAACTGCCGTATAAGGATCACGGGATTACCACTCGACGCACTACTGGTACGGAAGATGTAGATTCGCGTCGATGCAGCGAAGTGGATCAGCGTAGTCGTACGTAGTCAATCACGTCGATGTCCAGCAGCTCCTCAGCAGCTTGTCCACGTGCAGCAAGATCTCCCTCGTGCCGTGGCTCGTCGTCGGCTCGTCGGCGGCTCGTCGTGGCTCGTCGGCGGCTCGTCCAAGTGCTGCAGGCGCAACACCTCCAAGGTATCCACATGTGCAGGGAGGAAGCATCACAAGCCGGATTGTTAGATCCGCGAGTTGCAACAGGCGAGGGCGTGGGAGGCGCGGCAGATGTGTTTCGCCAAAAGGTGTAAAGCCTAGGGCGCCCCCACCCCTCTATTTATAGAGGTTCTTAACGGGCCTCTGGGTCCGAGGCCCATTAGTACTTCTAATCCTAATCCAACTAGGATCACATCCGAATTGGGCTTCCAGCCCCTTATGTGTGTGACCCTACGGGTTCGGATACGTATAGACATGGCCCGAGTACTCCTACTCGGCCCAATAGTCGGTAGCGGCCTCTAGAAAGACGTGCCAACTCCTATACATACATGAAGATCATATCAGACGAACCATCACAACATAATATACATACTATTCCCTTTACCTCACGATATTTGGTCTAGCTTCAAGCTAACCGCTCTTTCTCGATCCTGTGATTCGGAATCCCTTTGTAGGTTAACTCTTAACCGTACGTAGCATGGCCATGCATTTTCGGATCCGATCACTCGAGGGGCCCAGAGATATCACTCTCAATCAGAGAGGGGCAAATCCCATCTTGATTGACCATGTCTCATAGCATGCTTCTTGACAAACCCGAAAGCTACCTTTATAACTACCCTGTTACGGTGTAGCGTTTGATAGCCCCTAAGTAGGTCGATCCACATCTTGAATACATGCGACAATCTCAGGTCTAATGACAAAGCGTATATGTTATTTAAAGAGAGAACTACTTCTCGTGTTGGGTCAGTCCTAGCACATGTCTCCACATGTGCCCCCATTATTAGTTCAACATCTCCATGTCCATGACTTGTGAAACATAGTCATCAACTAATACATGTGCTAGTCTAATATTCATGTGTGTCCTCACATGAACTCCGACTAGGGACAACTTTAGAATAACCATACAAGTAAAGAGTTTCACACACAATTCACATAATTGCAAATCAATTCAAGTAGCCTTTAATGGATATTCAAGGAACACAATATAAATCATGGATACAAATGGAATATCATCATCTCTATGATTGCCTCTAGGGCATACCTCCAACAGAAGATTCTAAGGCTGGGAGGTTGAAGGTGGACTGAGAGAATGATGAACTCACATTTGCCCACGGTAATCCTGAGCACCCAGGACGTTGCCGAGGGTTCGGGGTCATTCCGTGGAAGTTTGCTTTCCGAGATGACAACGCATCATACAGAAGCCGCAAGTTAAGAAAGGAACAGATTGAGGAGAGCTGGCAGCAGATGCTAGAATCCAAAGTGCAGTCACAAGAAGAAAGAATGTTGGAGGAAATCAATCATCAAGCGGCCCACACAGTTGCAGAGTTGGCCCAATCTGGAGCATTGCCGAATCCAAACTACGCCAGCCCTTCTCAACGCCTCTTGAGCAGTTGTGCTTCTACAGGGCTCCCCGATGCGCAGACACCAAGGTTACCCGTAGAGGAGCAATGGTTCGCTGTGGATGTCATCACGCAATGCACCACATGTGAGCTGCATGCACCGGTCGGCAACCTCAGTATTAAGGTATACTTATACATAATATTTATGCAATCTTGTCAATTGATCCACACCTCAGGATCGGAGTTTAATAACTTGTTTACTTCTACTATCTGTACAGGTGGCGTACGGGAGTGCGTGACCAATCCTGGCAGGTTAGAGCAGCCATGGCATGGAGATTCCACCTGGCTACGCCTGCGTCCGCATAGAGCAGGTTTTTGATAGCCAATATGAAGGCCTAGAGATCGACCTCCGGGGAGGTGATGGGGAAAGGACACTGGCAGATGCGCTTCATGGGATCATTCTATGGTGCAAACACTACATCATCATTCCCGACACGGAGCCATCTCCTCAGAGCTCAAGACCGCTCCCCGTAGATCCCTAGCATCGACCTTCTCCTCATAGCTCGAGACCGTCATCTGCTGCACAACCTGCTCCAGGATTGTTGCTTCCTGCTCTATCAAGGTCTCCATCTCCTCCACATCTTGGTGGTGGGAGCGACGATGACAATAACAACACCCCTTCCCGATCACCGTCACCGGGACTAAGAGTAGCCCCGATGAAGGAACCTGCAACACCACTAAAGAAGTCACGAGCATTGCCTCCCAAGCAAAGACAGAGAAAGAAGAAAACAAAGGAGCCTGAAGTGACTCGTAAGGAACGCTGGGAGGCAATGAGTCATGCAGAACAGTGGGCAGAAATCCAAGTAGAGGCTGGTGCGTGGTTCAAGAAACAAGTCGAAGAAAATAAAGCAAGGGAGATGGAGCCACCGCCAGTAAATCGAAGAGATTTAAACTTTTTTATCAGGATGGAAGAAGGAGCCAAGAAAAGGATACCACTACTATCAAACTACGAACGGGCTTTAGTAAAGGCTGATGAGAGGGACAAAAGGAAAGGAAAGTCATCTTCTAGTGGTGCATTCCCCGACCTCGGGCATTTATCAAAAAAAGACGCTCAAAAGGTAGCAGCAATGCCCTTGGATCAACAAGCACAAGTATTGAAATTCATGGAAGAAACCGATATGGGACTTGATGAATGTTTAGGGCAAGTTGAGCCACCAACTGCACCGCTAGTTCAACCGAGATGGACTTTTGAGCTAGGCAAATCTCTAGTAAGGACTGAGTTGGTACGGAAGCTATCAACAAAGATGTATGAATTCCATCAATGGTACATGAAGGTGTTCGCCGACTCGAGGGAGATGTTGGGCCTTAAGGTAAAACCGATAGATTTTTACGGCGAAGGCGAGAAAGTTTTGTGGCTAGACTTTCAAGATATATACGAAGTGTACCATCATGATGCCCTGGACGTCTCTCTGATCAGCGCTTGGGTTCTGTAAGTGTTCGTTTATCTACATGTAAATTTTGGCTCATATCATTATTTTTTTGTGTGCGTCACCGTACTAACTTCGTCTTCCATTTTATGTAGCATGCTAATTCAGACGTGCCGACGAGAGGCGTACCTACATATTGGCTTCATGGATCCATCCGTAGTTAACCAAAAATAGATACTATTATCACCGGAAAAAACCTTGGTGGAAGTATACAATTTCCTAGACAAAAAAAAAATTCAAGGATTTCATACTACTTCCATACAATTTCAAGTAAGTGTGTGTATACCGTCTACTTTCGTTATCTTTTTCCTTACCTGATTAATGTTAGTTAGCTCTAATATGCATGAACATTTTACGTACGCAGCTTCCACTGGATCCTCATTATAATTGAGCCTGAAAGAAGCCACGTCACTGTCTTCGATTCGTTGAGGAGAGATCCGGTGGAGTACCAAGACATGCAAGACATGCTAGGCTTGTAATAATTCTGGACCTTTATCTCTATGCAAAAGTTTGTTTCCTAAATTTTATCCCGATTACACTATATCATCCATTATTCTAATCCGTAGCGCATGGAAACAATTCACGAGGACACACAAAGGTCCATTCAAAGAAAAACTTACATGGAACACAGACTTTCCGGTACGTATGAAGTCTGCACATTTAGTACATTGTATAATATGAATATTTCATAACTTATTTTTTTCCCCACTGAAGTGCTTAAGATAGGAACCTGGGAATAATCTATGTGGCTACTACATCTGTGAGCACATGCACAGTTTTATAGGACCTGAGGGACTAAAGATGATGCCGCACAACTTTAAAGTACGCAAAATAAAACTATTAATAGTTAATTATTTTCTAGCTCCTTATATTTAATTGTTCGTGTAACATTCACATATTTCCAAATTATAGATGTTAAATATTCAACAAGGACTCTTGAAGAAAGAAAGAGTAGCGGCAATATGTGAAGGTCTCATTGGATTCCTAATGGACGAGGTGGTAAATCCACAACGAGAATTTTATTACGATGGACGACAATTAGACGCTCCGAACAACACCTCGACGGGAAGATTGTAAATATATAGTTTGATTTGTATATATAATACGTGCTAAGATCTATTTGTATATATAGTTGATTTCATTATACTAGTTGAATTGTGTATATATATAGTAATTGTATAATTACAAATTTCATTCGTTTAAATACTAGTTGATTTCATTATAAAAAAAGTCTCAACTGCTAAAGGTTAACAAAAGGGTCGCGGTACTACGTACGTGATGCATGAAAATTTCAAGCGCCATACATGAAAATTTAAGTAGGACTTTAGTCCCGGTTGGGAAACCCAACCGGGACTAAAGGGGCACCCTTTACTCCCGGTTGCTTTTACCAACCGGGAGTAAAGGGCGTGTCCCGCGCTTGGCGTGGCAGGCCCTTTAGTCCGGGTTGGTGAAACCAACCGGGACTAAAGGGTGACCTTTACTCCTGGTTGAAGGACCCGGGACTAAAGACCCCCCCTTTTGTCCCGGTTGGTTTATCCCGGATGAATTTTCGGGAGATATGCACCCTACCAACCGGGACTAAAGGCGAGTTCTCTACTCATGAGTTAATCTACTAGTAATTACAGTAGTTCAAAAGGATTAGAGACGATAGTTGCTACAGTTTTGTTGAAGCTGTTGGGTTGAGATTGCTGATGCAGCGCTGCGGCTGGAGCTGCAGCAGCCAAGTGAGGCGTCTGAGACTGGGCGGTGGCCCTTTGGCCTTTATCCAGTTGTAGCTGCTGGTGCAGCCAATAGAAGCGAACACGCTGGATGCTTCGAGGAACAACTTATTACAACAATTTGAATGGCTCGTGTAGATTTGAGGGGTGCCCTTATGTTGGTTAGCGAGGTTGATCCTATAGATTGGCTTCGTCTGGGTGATAAAGGTCGCAGAAGAGGAGGCGAGACCTATAGAGGCTGCACATTTTCCTGCATTTCATAGTGAAATATAATCAGAAGCTACAAAATCAGGACTGAAGTCAATAAACTTCATGGATAAATTCAGTCGCATAGACTTCATGGTAAAATTGATTTATTTAAAATTTTAAATTATATGGTGATTTTACCATTATATGATGGATAATGAAGGTCTAGTAAAATTACGAGAGATATGTACAGCTAAATTACAAGAATTTATGAAAAAAATTAGTAAATGGTATGATATATTTAAAATAGTGCGGTGTTGTAAGGATCCGTGGCCCAAGAAGGGGGGTTTGGATTGGGACTTTTTCAAATTTCTAGAACAATAAAAGTAAAACCTTAGCCTAGATTTCTAGTATTGCTCAAACTATAAGGTTCAAACTTAGAAACTAAGCACACTAGCAAACAATAAACCTAGCAAGGAGAGCACAGTAACATGATCATCATTTCCTAAGGCAAGATATGAGCACAACTTGAATAAGAGCAAAAAGACAAGTAAATTGCAAGAATTAAATGCTCAAAAGAAGTGCTGAAATGTAAAGAGTGAGGACACGAGACAACCGTATTTTTTCCAGTGGTATCGAGGAGTTGATGCTTCCCCCTAATCCATGTTGGAGCACTCACTAAGAGTTTTGCTCCCTCAAGTTACAAAGATGAGAGTGCTTCACTAAGAATGCTCATTCTCCATCTCTGGATATGCGAGCTTCACACTGTGTACAAGATCTTCTTCTTGGGGATCCCACAATCTCTAAGAGATCATCAAGAACCTCTGGGACACCAAGACCATCCAGGTGACGTCAACCACCAAGAGTAACAAGCTTCAATGCTTCACTTGACCAGCACTCAGCTAAGTCATGAACTAGATGCACACTTGCCACCCTCCAACACTAAGAGAAGTCCTTAATCTTCAGATTTAACAATTCACTAATCACACTTTGGCTCTAGCACACTCTCAACTGCTTATGGGCTGCTTGAAGTCTTTAGGTTGTCAAGAGCAGCTGAAGCCAATGTGTGCAAGGAAACCGAGTGTTGCTTAGAGGCTGTTGTACATAATCTTCAGCATGATCAACATGTGATTGTAGGGCTGGAAGTGGAGCTAAAGGATCTTTGCAAGGCGGCCAGCTATGTGATGGACATGGTGGGACATGGTCCAACTAGAGGCCGATCCAACCGCGCGAACGCCACTGCTGGATCGTCTTAAGGCCGCACCTGGTCGACTGAAGACGTTGCTGAAGGATACCATGGTGGAGTGCATCAAGAATGCCTTCGCACTGCTGGCAACACACTTCTCGCGCCTGCCCTTGGAGCGTGTTGTGACAGGAGTCGCGGCCGACTTCAATGCGGACTTGCTTCCTAAGTTGGCGGACCAGTACCATGATGTGGCCGAGAACATTGTAAATGATTTGGACATGTAAAAGTAAACTTTAAGGTGTATCAATATGTGTGATGAAACATGTGATGTAATGAACTTAATTGTATAAGAAGAAAAAGAGGTTCCATCCCTTCCTTGGTGTATACGACAGGACAACATGTAGCCGAGGCCTGTCGCCACTAAGCGCCTAGCCTTGCCTGACCAGCATCCTGCTGAGACTAGATCTCGAGCTTGTAGGAGGGTTGAATGCAAGGTTGTCTAGGGTTCGCGACCTAGGACGCCGACCATATGAATCAGTCATATTGCCTTGAAAGGGGGAGGAGGAGAATGAGAGATCCCGAGTGTCGGTGTTTTAGACCGGCAACCCGCCTAGGGGTACCCTAGGTGGTCTTTTATGCGGTAAGGGTTGTCAAGAACCAAGGAATCAATGGTGACGCAAGGAACACGATTTAGACAGGTTCGGGCCGCTAGATCGCGTAATACCCTACGTCCTGTGTGTTGGTTTGTATTGATGTATGTTCTGGTCCTGAGGGATCTATGATCTAGAGTTGTCCTCGTGTGTTGAGGTCTTGGGTGTTGAGGTATGACCTTGAGGTCTGACCTGCCGAGCTAGGTACCCCTGCCCTCCTTTATATACTCCAGGAGGCAGAGTACTAGTCGGATTACAAGGAGTCGTCCTAGTAGGAGTACTCGGGACTAGTCCTAGTCGGATTACAGGGGAATCCTAGTAGGAGTCTGACTTCTTCCTTCCTTGCGAGTACTGGGGATGTATCCTCGACAAGCCCCTGAGCGCTTCATAGTCGAATGCAGCAGTCTTCGAGTAGTCTTGAGATATTCGCCGAGTAGTCTTGGTGCTCTTCGAGTACTTTATCAGGCTGAATCTTTCAATGCTTCTCAAAGCTGCCATGAGGCTATGGTGTGCTCAAAGTCTTGATCAACATGATATTGTAGTCTTCATGTATGGAGGGTGGCGAAAGTCGCACTCCATATGGAGTAGCCCCCGAGCCTTAGGTTGAATCGTAGAATCAGGCTGAGGGTCAAAATCTTGAATCTTCCTCTTTCAACTTGAAAAAATCGATTGTTGGGTGTAGCTTATCAGCCCCCGAGCCTTGGATTGATTGAGTAATCAACCCGAGGGTCTTGAATCTTCACTTAGGTCATCATTCGAGTAGTCTTGCGGCGTCCAGCCCCCGTGCTTATGCGCCAGGTAAGTCGTTGGAGCCACGTCGAGTGGTTTTGCGGCATCCAGCCCCCAAGCCTGGGAGCTAGCTGAGCCACTAGAGATATTCCGAATACTGATTGGTGCTTAGCTCCCGAGTTCAGGAACTAGCCTGTGCCGTTGGAGGCATGCTTAGCGTCGCTGAAGCTCGATCTGAAAGAAAAGATGCATACATTATGTAGCATATTTGTAGGATTTTGAAACTTCTGAAATTTATTCAGTGATCAGTATGAAAGTTGTGTCATGCTCTTATTACGGTCATACTCTTCCTGAGTAGTTAGCCTGTTACGCTTAGGCTCTCAGTCTCTGGGTAGCCGTTGCCGCTGCGTGTGTGAGATCGGCCTCGTATACGCGTATGGGCTTAGGCGTGACAGATACGCCTGAGGTTTTCACGAGTTAAGGCGTGTACTACTCGAGAAGAGTAGTGACCTTAAGAGAAGACAAAAGTGAGAGGAGTCGCTGCTGCGACAAGAAAGAGACTGCATGATTGCGAGTCAAGCTCTTTTTTCAGTCATACTCTTCCCGAGTAGTTAGCCTGTTACGCTTAGTCTCTCAGACTCTGGGTAGCCGTTGCCGCTGCGTGTGTGAGATCGGCCTTGTATACGCGTATGGGCTTAGGCGTGACAGATGTGCCTAAGGCTTTCACGAGTTAAGGCGTGTACTACTCGAGAAGAGTAGTGACCTCAAGAGAAGGCAAGGAAAATTCGCTGTTGCGATAAAAAGGGAGTGTGGTAGCGCGAAAGAGTTTGCTGCCCTCCGGCGAATAGAGCGCGCGTTGCGCGCAAGAGTTTCCAGCGAGTAGAGCGCGTGTTGCGCGCAAACGGAGAATAAGCCGGAAAATAATTTAGAAAAGTGACTTAGCTTGATTTGTGGATGATTGTTGACGAAGCTGTGACAGTCGTTGATGAAGCCGTAACGGTTGTTGACGAAGTCGACTAGTCGGAGGCGATTCTGACAAGTTGTCGGTGATGCAAAGTTTGCCCCAACTAATTTTTAGTCGAGACGAGTTGAAGTCGTCGACGAGCTGCCCGTAGCTGACGGAGTGGTCGGCAAGCTGATCGTGGTTGTCTTGATGTGGGCGAGGAGTAGTTCATTCCGTCTCGCCCGACCCTTGGTCCCGGGGTCAGATGCGCCCGACCCTTTGAAGGTGGAACTCCGCCTCGCCCGACCCTTGGTCCCGGGGTCGGATGCGCCCGACCCTTTGAGGGTGGAACTCCGCCTCGCCCGACCCTTGGTCCCGGGGTCGGATGCGCCCGACCCTTTGGAGGGGTAGTTCCATCTCGCCCGACCCCGAGTCCTGGGGTCGGGAGGGCCTGACCTCTGAGCGAGACTCCGCCTCGCCCGACCCCTGAGCGAAACGTTGGAGTAGTCCGAGGCGAAGTCGAATTCGACGCATAGTCAAACTCGAACTTGTTGACTTTAAAATCTTGATTTTTTCTGGTCAGGTTTTTTGGTTTCTTCTCCTGAGTGTCGACGATCTGGCGTCGGAACGATCCCGAGCCTTCGGCGACGCAGAACCAGGATCCAAAAATGAAGGTGGCGCCAGCTTCGATGAAGAAGACGGGCGTGATGATGACTTTCGCTATTGAGTTCGCGCTGAGAAACTCGACGAGTCCCCCTACCTAGCGCGCCAGCTGCCAGTGTTTTAGACCGGCAACCCGCCTAGGGGTACCCTAGGTGGTCTTTTATGCGGTAAGGGTCATCAAGAATCAAGGAATCAATGGTGACGCAAGGAACACGATTTAGACAGGTTCGGGCCGCTAGATCGCGTAATACCCTACGTCCTGTGTGTTGGTTTGTATTGATGTATGTTCTGGTCCTGAGGGATCTATGATCTAGAGTTGTCCTCGTGTGTTGAGGTCTTGGGTGTTAAGGTATGACCTTGAGGTCTGACCTGCCGAGCTAGGTACCCCTGCCCTCCTTTATATACTCCAGGGGGCAGAGTACTAGTCGGATTACAAGGAGGAGTCCTAGTAGGAGTACTCGGGACTAGTCCTAGTCGGATTACAGGGGAATCCTAGTAGGAGTCTGACTTCTTCCTTCCTTGCGGGTACTGGGGATGTATCCCCGACAAGCCCCCGAGCGCTTCATAGTCGAATGCAGCAGTCTTCGAGTAGTCTTGAGATATTCGCCGAGTAGTCTTGGTGCTCTTCGAGTACTTTATCAGGCTGAATCTTTCAATGCTTCTCAAAGCTGCCATGAGGCTATGGTGTGCTCAAAGTCTTGATCAACATGATATTGTAATCTTCATGTATGGAGGGCGGCGAAAGTCGCACTCCATATGGAGTAGCCTGGGAGATGAGAGACCCAGAGGTCGGCGATTGGGGGAAGCCCTCGAGATTTGAAGCAAGTGATTTGTTGAACAGGTCGGACACCCCTCGAGCGTCAGGAACAACTCGAGCAAAAAGAACAATAAGGCAGTGGGTACACAAAGAATCTCAGAGGTTTTATTTAGAAAGGAAAAAAGTACATAACTTTTAAGTCTTAAAGGTAGAAACACTACAGGTGCTCGATGTTCCTTGGTTAGGGCATATGAGTTTGGGTGGATAATCTTGTTTACGATGAAGAGTGTCATGGTCGTCATGGCGGCGGTTGTTGCGACGATTGTCGTCCTTGCGGTAGTTGTTGCGGCGAGGTCGCTTGTACTTCATCGGAGCACTGAGCTCTTTCTTAACAGTTCTGGAGACTGTGACGTGCGTCCTTATGGAAGGGGCATGGAGCGTTCATGCTGCCATTAAACTCTTCCTAGAGGAAGGTGGTTGTCCTAGCATGATCAACTTCGGCAGTGAGAGCCTCGGATTCATGGACGGGCTCCAATTGAGCTCTCATGCGGTTATCATGGTCGCCTTAGTGGTGATCGGATTGAGGGTGCCGGGTAGATGTGGACGTGGAGTGTGTTGACTAGCTTCGGGCTTGTTCTTCGATCTAGGCGTTGGCTACACGGCTACATGCCCGGACTCGTCGAAATAGCTCTGGAAGGTATTCCAGATTGACAAAGGCAGCACCCAAGTTAGCTTGGGGTGTGGTGAAGACGTTGTGGCCGGCCTCATGAAGGTTGGACTGTAGATTATAGTCGCGTATAGGACGCCAGCGTCTGCCCCTAGCACCATCCTGGTTGGTGTTGTCACCATATTTGGCGCCCAGTAGGTCGGCGTTGGCGGCGGGCGGTGGCCGGCGCTGGTCACCTACTGCCTTGATTCCTATGTTTACAACAGGTTGGTCGCCATCTATGGGTGGATCGTTGGCGTAGACCATGAAGGCTTTGCGATCTGGCGTGGTGGGGTTGACGTCATTTCCATAGAGATTTGGGGTCAGGACGATGCGGGGGACTTGTAACTCACCACAGTGCAGAAACTGGGTGGGTTTGGGTGGGTCTCCATATTGAAGGACTGCACGAGGTTCGAGGAGAACGCAGCAGTCGAGTTCCTCAAACCAAAGGGGATGAGGGCAGGACCCTGCGTCAACCTAGTTGAGTGTAGTGCCACCTCAGAGAGATCTATGCACTCAGCGATTGTGCTGCTGATGCGATCTAGCCCCGTGATCAGGTCAGAGGTTGTGGAATCCTCTCGGAGAGAAAGAGATCGCCAACCTGCTAGGCAAGCGGCGTGATGATCCTTGGGTGGAGGTTTTGCTCCATCAAAGTAGATCCGATAGGTACCAAGCTAGCGACGGACGTCAAGTCGAGGGAAAGTGCGGTGAAGTCAGAATCCACCAGCGTGCTCCCAAAGCGGAGCTGGATCGGGTTGGCGAGGAAGTCCTTCATACTCTCTGGGAAAACAACGCCAGGACGGGATGCCATCAAGCTTGCTAGGGAGGACCTCACAATCACCCCTACCTGGCACGCCAACTGTCGGATTTATAAGCCTGACAGTCCACCAGGGGCTACCCAAGTGGTCGATTTGTTACATGGAAGGTAATCTGAGTCGGACTACAACACACGTTCCGTGATATCCGAGCTGATTTGAATCACCCAGACTCTTTGACTTGTACTCCAAGCATCTTCACGTCCTTAGCCCATACGCCCAGGTCGGGCGGGCTCACTTGTCAGGTCTGACCAGTGTCCTGGTCTGTAGGGACCCATGGGGTACCCGTATCCCTCGATAGGCTAGGGAACATCAGCTAGCCGTTGGAAAAGTATGCACAGAAAAGCACACTGTCGGATGTTCCGATGGTCCTTCCTCCCCAGGATGTCGGAACATCCGGTCTCTCACATACCAAGATTTTGACCGTTAGAAAAGTAAAAGTGAAAAGTTCATCCGATGCTTCGTTTGACGGTCTTGAGCTGGGCATCTGATCATCCGGTGCTGAAGATGTTCTAGCCAAAAACCTCTCTGGAAGGAATTAAAGAATAGGATGAAAGGCCTCTGCGGTCCAAGCCTTTCATGTGATTTTGTAGAAGGCAACAAATATAGAATTGCCTATCACCTCTCAGGTGACGCGGGAAAGAAAACTGCGTCACTTATAAGAAATCATATTAGTGACGTGTTTTGACAAGTGCTGTGACTGATTAATAATCGCATGTTATTAGTGACGGCTCTTAATGAGAGTTGTCACTATTATGTCAATGTACTTGCTTGAGGCAAAGATATTAGTGACGGCTCTTAGTGACACGTATTAACCATCCGTATCACTAATGTTATATTAGTGACCCGTTTTTATTTTGCGTCACTAAATTGAGTGTCACTTATGTTGATTTCTTAGCAGTGACACTTTCAGGGTAAATTTCCTCGATACGACACTTTCAGGGTAGCTACCGATCGATCGATCACAAAACACTCGGCACACAATTCCCTTGGTGGTTGTTGGACGATGGTTTTGACAGCTTCTGGTTTACTATGGCTAGCGGCTGGCAGTTGTACGCGCTAGGGCGGGAGGTCGTTACCCCGTCCTCGTTCACTTTGACAAGGCCGTACAACCTCATGACCACGAGGTCAATCTTCTCGTTGTCCTTGGCGAAGAGCCTCTGGTCGATGTCATGGCCTACGTCGCCTGCGTGCCACGCCAACCCTCGCACGACGTATTGCTGTGGCTCCTGCGGCGCCAAGGATATGGACGGCGGCGTCAGGTTGAACTTGGCGATGAGGTCCCCTTTCTCGTCGTCGAACTGGACGGTGATGTTGCTGTAGTAGACGAAGGCGCGGTCACTGGGGTTGGCGGCCTCGAGATAGAACGTGAAGGTGTAGACGTTATCACCAAATATCGTCGATCTTTGCACATAGACGTCGCTTGGAGCGATCTTGAGTTGGAGCATTCTGGGGTGGAGCATCAGGAGCACCGCCCTGACGACGACAGCGGCGGCAAGCACGCTGACCACCAGTGCCACCGCGGAGCGCGCCAAGAATCGCCACCTCGTGGTCGGGCACACGCTCTCGCCGCTGCTGTCTCCCATGTATGCTGTTGCCTATAATAACCTGGATGGATGGCTACTACTAGCCAGTATATTCGCGCGATCGGTGGTGGTTGAGAACAATTCGCACCCACCGACCTATTTATACATGCAATATAATCAATCGACTGTCGGTGGATGTATGCTCATGTGCGCACAACGAAATGAAATGATGCATCACTGCGTGCAATCGTGACGTCTATGGGCCGGATTGCAAAAGCTAAAGATTGATCGCATGATTATGTTCTCTTTCTAAAAAGGAAAAGATCGGATTTTCACTTTTCCTTTTAGCACCGTAGAATTAATTTGTATTTAGTCTTTTTCCTTCCCATGGGGTTTAGTGTATTCGTCACAAAGTGGTAGCCTAATAATTATTAGTACCATTGGAGTTCCTATACTGATATCGTCAGATCAAAAGTGTAAATATATTATATAATCAATATGTTTATTTGTCTATTTATTTATATATTTTTCTCGAACTGTCGACAAAAAACAAAAGCCTATTACAGCTCTCCATAATCAGTTTGTGGGCAATAGATCTACTATTGCTGCATTTTGACCGGTACTAAATGGCATGGCATTTAGTAACAAGTGGTACCGGTCAGGCGCCCGGTACTAAAGGGGTTACTGACCGGTACAAAAGGTCACTTCCCTAGTAGTGAGAGTTAACTCGTTTTATTACCAATTAGAAAGTACATTGCTGCACCTCAACAATCTCATAGGTCATCTCATGCAGTGCCACATATGACTTTTGCTGATGTGGAGGAGAGAGTATGAAGAAAGAGAAAGAGGTTATTGTTTGCGAAACAATCGGCTCATAGGCTAGATTTTAGGATTATGAGACTACTACTCCACCATTGTATGAGTTGTGGTTGTCCTGCAACTCATAATATTTTTTCTATGCAATAATTAAGGAAATAGGATTACTACGAGACAACTTAAAAACACAACCTATTATATAAATTGTTCGTTAAGTTGTCTGGTGAGGACATGACACACTTAGATATGGCCATTCGTGCTAAAGATAAGGTGAGCTCGTTCCAATGTATTCTTTTTAGTTATTTTGAGAATAAATTGCTATCTAAAAATATTATTGTAATTAGGAACCATGGAGAGGACCATTAAGTACTTGAAGAGAGGCATGGAGGCGGAGAGAACCAGCAAAGCATCCCAGCCAAGTTGGAGGCCCACACTATATCGAGTTCGAGTCCACTCGGAGTTCAAGAGCAGTCCACCTTAAAATTGATGCCCAGATCACATACGGAGTCCGTTTTGGACGCGCTATATATGCATGAAAAGCTGAGAAGATACACTTTCCAATGGTACTGATCTCATTTGAAAATTCCATCTAAGTCAACGCAATCAATATCATAACATCATAATACGGAGTCCGTTTTTGACGTTATATATATGCATGGAAATATCATCATCAACATCACAAAAAAAATCAAATTTAGCAACATTAATATCATTGGATGCACTAGAATTAGTACTTGATCTAGTTCATCATGCACTAGAATACAAAATTCATAATCATAAACACAAACTAAACTAGTCCATTATGAATTCAGACAATAATATTTACCTAGTCCATATAATCTAAGATTAATAGGTCCACATAATCTAAGATTTATCAAGGATTCAACACACATAAACATGTCTAGATTACATCATATTAACCAAGCGCACATAAACAAGTCCACATAGGAACCTAAGATTGATCAAGTTCACATATATAAGAACCTAAGATTAAACTAAGTACTTATTTATTTGAAAGATAAGCCTATCTGGACAAAAGGTCATTAAGTTCATAACTATGCTGGTGCTTACATCGCCAGTGAATGTGGCCGCCGCTTACATTGCCACAATGGAGGAGGAGGAGAAGAGGATGCAAGCGGCGGCGTGTGGAAGGATATATTAGGGTTAAGGCAAAGGATAGGGTGAGGTAACTGAGAGTGTGCTGCTGGGCCTTATATAGATATATACATTCTAGTGCGTGCACTACACCAAACTGGAATTGCCTTGGTGGCTACAGATTTCCTTGGTGGCAAATTGAAGCCACCAAGGTATATAGCGTTTTCCTTAGCAGTACTTGCAAACAGCTAAGAAAATGTAATTTCATGGTGGTCTTTGCATTGTAAGTAGCCAAGGAAATTGCATATTTCCTCGACCGTTCTTATACACGGCCAAGGCAAGTGTGCATTTCCTTGGCTGTTCTTGTAAACCGCTAAGAAAAGTATGTATTTACTTGGCTGTTTTGTTGACCTGCCAAAGCAAACATGCATTTCCTTGGCTGTTTTGTGTTTACCGCCAAGTAAAGTGTCAATTTTCTTGGCAATTTTGTTGAGCCACCAAGTAATTGTCACAATTTCTTTTCGTATAATCCATACCGACAATGTTTTGTTAGTTGCCATGTCGCAGTTTTGTTAAGCTGTTTTGTTCATAGTCTAATCTATAGCTAGAAACTTCTATCACCCTAGGTTCTTAAACTTGATAGGGATGGCCAGTAGATGCGCACACGCTTACACACAGACAATGCTACTATTATTGTGCTCCAACTGACAACATTTCTAGTGGGACTAACATTGTTTGCTAGTATACGAGATCTTGTCTCATTGACGTAAGATGATGTGCTTGAGTGATCAAACACATCATATGAAAATAAATTGACAATGTGAAGACACTACAAGATCACAACAAGACCCAAGGCAGCAAGGAAAGAAGTCACCGTAGGGTTGAATTAGAATTATCCTATGAATTAAAATTGGTTCAAATTCATGTGAGCTTAATTTTTCTAGATAATTTTGTAGATCACTTCACAAGCTTTCCAACACTTAGAAGATCATAAAAATCAGAGTTCATAGCAAAAAATTAAGTCCAACAAGCGGAATGTTAAAATTTACATGTACAGTAGTAAATTCTCGCGCTAAGCATCCGATACTCTTTTGAGTTTATTTTAATTCAAATGAGCCTGGGATTTTTTGGAAAAGGTTATAGAGATCGTCACAAGCTTTCCAGTAGATCCAAGATCATCAAAATCAGAATTTGAAGGAAAATGTTGTGATATCCGTGGTGTCTCACAACTACTGCTAGCACGATATTTTGGATTCGTACATGTGTAACTATTCGAGCCCTCCGTGGGCTATTGCCTATTGGGCCAGCGCAGTTGCGACATCAGTATCACTGATTTTGGCCGGTACGGATGAGCTGCCATGGATAAGCCATTGCAGTAGTGACAACCTTGGACAGTTCCCAGTCCATATCCATACATATATACATTGTCGTATTCACAATTTCTTAAAGGTATTAAGAAGTTAATTGGTTTAGTGTGAACGTAGCTGCTTCTATATGGCAACCGAGCTTGCAACTGAGTTACCACATTTGCTTCTTGAACAGTTGAATTGACATCCGGTGGTGTTTTTGCTCAAAGTTATTCAAGTATTTTTCTCTTCTTGAGGATTTCTTGTTGCGGAGCCTCTAATTTGAGATGTTTGGTCTCTTCATCATATGACAACGAGGCACCACTTGAGCTTCAGTAGTTGTCGACCTTGGTCTCTTTTGCGCTGGCTTGTCTATGGTTGCTTTCCTTTTTGAGCTTTGGTAGCCTTTGACTTGGCTTTCAGCTTCTAGGGTTTTTTTTTAAGTTAGCTTGAGCTCAGGGTTGGCCTTTGTGGCTTGCTTCCAGCTTATTTTCTATTCAGTGAAGGGAAGAATAGGGCTACTTCCCTGTTGCCATTGTTATTGTCAATGACTTCTTGTACGTCAGCAAGGACCTCTAATGCACCCTCCAGCCTCCAGAGGTGTAATTATATTCCGGAGCCGATTCATAACTTCACCTCTTTTGATTCCATTTTCTCTAGTTTTTGCTCGTCTACACCGACATCATCAACTGTCGGAGTTTATTAATCTTAGATGAGAGAGAGAGAGAGAGAGGGAGAGAGAGAGAGAGAGAGAGGGAGAGAGAGAGAGAGAGAGAGAGAGAGAGAATACATTGACTATCCAAAGCAGAAAGTCATAGGCACACCCCCAAACAAACACAGAGAGCTTTTGAAATTTTAATCTCCTGATTCGCGAGGCTTTCATGATCATTCCAGGCTAGGACAGTTTGTCTTTTTCTTTATCTGGCCGAGGTTCCTTTGGAACTGTCCTACCTTCTATGATTCTTGACAACTTTTCCTTTTGCGCTGGTTCATTTATTCTGTCTAAGAATCGAAGTACCTTTTCCTTTAAACAAATGCTTTGAGAGCGTCTCGAGTGGAGTTAACTACGTACTATCTATAGCAATCATACATGTCACTTAAAATAGCATAATAGATTGACATCCAGGAACAATGGCTACAGATCAAAAGCCCGGATTAATTAGGAGATATAGTAGATATATTGATTGTTTACTCTCCTCAGAGAAATGCAATTAATAAAGCTATATGACACGTGGACCCATACTAACTTTGGAAAAATGCAATATAGTGAATCAATTAATTATCAGAGACGAATGGTTAAAGATCAATTTTCCTATCGCGCCACAACGGAAGACTTGACAAATTAAGCTTAGCTTGCACAATACTAGGTGTACATTGTGGATGTTAGGAAATGTAGTAGTCGTCGTAGGACTTGACGTAATGCATAAACCAGCTGCATGACGTCCACACACATACAGGATTTCAAACACTCTATGTAGATGCGCTAGCCCATCATGCACAAACTCTTTGGACTTTTTGATTGTGGATGTGGCCGGGTTGGTGCACATCCGGTCGTTTCGTTATTTCGTGTACTTAGATTGCATCTATGGTGGCGCGCCCGCACCCTGCAGATCGATTGATATATGGCTCCGTTCCGTCCTGTCTAAACAAGCAGTTTCTTACTACCATACCTAGCTAGCTTAGGGCTGCTTGCCATGGCAAGCACCAGCAGCAGCAGTATCCAAGAAGCGGAAGCGGAAGCTCCAGCAAGCGCACAATGGAGGCCAAAGCAGTACGTCCTGGCGGGCATGGCCATCATCCTCGTGGCCAGTACCGTCACCATCGTCACCTCCATCATCCTCCGCCCCGCCCAAATCGACTTCTCCATCGCCAACTTCTCCATGCCCAAGGTGAACACCACAACGGCGGCGGAAGACAACGGGCTGGCCTTCAACTTCGACCTCAACGCCTACAACCCCAGCCGCCGCGCCAGGGTGATATACCGCCATGTCGTGGTGAGCCTTGAACTGCAAAAAAACAGCAGCCCGAGCGTGAGGAAGACATCGGTGCCCGGGAATGTGATAGACATTTTGCCGCTCTCTCAAGGGACGAATAACAGCACAAGCATGGGCGTCAATGGGTCCTTTGATAGCGTCTTCTTCAGTTTCTACAGTTCAGAATCGTCGGTATCGACAACCATCAAGGTCATTGCACAGGTCCAGTTCAAGATTGGACTGGCCAAAACACGGCTCTACAGCATCAGGGTCTTATGCTCGAGGATACCAAACTTAGGTCTCAGCATGCATCCCTCCGTTGCCAATTGCTCTGCCTGATTTGTTAATTGCTTGATCGATCGATTTGTCGCATGGTACCATATGTTAGTTATGTACCCATTTACTATTTACACTACAGCATGTTGATTGTGTCTGTGCTACTAGTTATGTTGCATTTGGCAAGCACCAGGATCACTCATGTAGTATGCGTGCTTAATTCTTGTGTAATTCCTTCTGTGATATTTCATTGCGTATGCGGTTGCTACTTCATTTGCATCCACGGATGAGAAGTAGCAATCGAAAACGCATAGCCGGCTTAGCCAGTAGAGTGCAAAAAGGGAGACCCAAAGCCAATAACTCATAGCCACATCCCAAACAGATACAAAAATAGTAGATATAGCTCTGAAATGAGATCTGGATACCTTATCACTCTCCAAACTCTTGATTCAACTGTCTAGCTTCATAGTGATCCTTTCATGATCGTTCCAGGCTGTAAGGTCAGTTTTTGCTCTTTTTCTCATATCGAGCTTCCTTCAGAAGTTAGTTACGATGTTTGACATCTTTTTCTTTTCCACTGGTTGATTTATTCTCCCTAATGTGACTAAAGCACTTGGTAATGAACCGACAAAGAGGGTAAGGAGCTTTAATCATGCATGGTATGTACTCGCGAATAATTTTAACGCACGCTACTATAGAAAGGGTCATCTCTGTCCCCTAAAATTCACTATTGGAAAACTGAGCATTCATCTCGAGGCTCAGTACCGATTGAATTTTAGCCTGATACTAATGTGAGTATTAGTACCAGACCTAACGGCTAGTCCCTGACGAGGCTCCCGTGAACCCGTTTAGCACCGGGTAGAGGCTTCAACTAGTACCGGGTGAAGCCTCCACCGGGTACTAATTTGGACTTCACTAGATTGAAGTCCACCGCACACGTCCGCTCCTCACCGTCTTATCCGCACGCCTCCCTCTCTCTCCCGAATGGTGTAACACCCCGTCCTCAAAAGCCGCACCACCTAGCCCTTCCAAGGACGGGCACACGTACACATAGCACCCTACTTACACTTTCGTCCTCACTTCGTGTAGAAGGGTTAACCCGAAGGTGCTATGACTAGTGAATAAAGGCTTATAAGTTGGCTCCACACTTGCTCAACTATGATACTAAACATGCATACCTGCGCTCATGGGCCACTACTGGACCATCCAAATTTGAGCCAGATGTGACAAATGGCCCTCCTCCCTCACTTCTCCCCCCATGGCAGCCTCGCTTCTCTTCCTCCCATTCTTCCAAGCGGGGCTCTTCCCTCCCCTCATGGCTACCCCTCTCCTCTCCCCTCCGTGCGCCCCTCACTGCGACGCCGGTGAGCAGTGGTGGCGGGGCGAGGTGAGGCGACAACACGACGGTGGGGGAGCGCAGAGGCGGAGTGGTGGGCGACGGCGCGGGAAGCTGCAGCGGGCAATGACACGTGGAGCAGTAGCGGGCGATGGCTCGTGGAGCAGCGAGATCTGAAGGCTGGTGCGGTGGGAGAGCGTGGAGGCGCGGTGGAGGCAGCAGGATCTAAGGGGTGGCGGCATAGCAGGATGAGGTGCATGGCCTCACCTCTCTCTCTCTAGGCGAGGACGGCCGGCGGCGCGGGGGCAGTGAAGCGTGTCACAAGGGCGGCCGGCCAGGCAAGGGGGCCAGCAGGGGGTCGCGGGGGAGGCGAGGTGGTGAGGACGAGGGTCGGAACTAGGCTCAGCCGGCGAGGAGGAAGGGCGGCCAGCGGTGAAGAGTTGGAAGGGCGGCTGACGGTGACGAGTCGGAAGGGTGGCTCTCTCTCTCTTCGGTGCGGGGCTCAGGTGCTATGGCGCCGGGGCTCCGGCACTCGGGCGGACGGCGGCGGGGTGCGGCCGGGGCTCCGGTCGGGGGATTTGTTTTTTCTAATTTTTTAATACCCCTTTAGTACCGGTTATTTGATCCGGTACTAAATGATCCCCTTTAGTACCAAATATAGCAGTACCGGTTGCTGGTACTAAAGGTACTGAAGGTGGATTTCCCAGAGGTGAGTGGTAGTAAGGTGTCATACATGTGCTACTTCTCAGGCATTGGTTGTAGTGGCAACTCAGTCTTGGCGTCCGGCAAAGGCCTAGACTATCTCAAAATTCTGATGTATCTTGTTGATGTAGTATTTTTTTTAAATTAATAAAGCTTCCTAATTTGAAAAAAAAGTGCTTCAATGTGGCTGGATTGTGGGTCATTAGCTTATTGGTGCTCTTTCTGTCTTTTTTGGTTGTGTGCCCCCGGCAAAGGCCTAGACTATCTCAAGTTCTGATGTATCTTGTTAATGTAGTATTTTTTTAAATTAATAAAGCTTCCTAATTTGAAAAAAAGTGCTTCAATGTGGCTGGAGTGGTTCAGGTTATACAAAGCACAAAAGCTGTAGGCACACCCTAAGGAGGTGTTTGGAAGTGTGGCTTGCTTTGCCTGGCTAGGCTAGAAAACGTACGCCTAAAAGCAAATTTCTACCTAATATTAAAGCAAGTAAGACTTCTGCCTCTTTTTTTTCCTCCATCCTAACAAGTGGTCCCACTTGTCATAGGGCTCTGTCTCTCTCCCTCCCTCCTGCCGCCGTTGTCCTCGCTTCTGACCACCCTCCAGAGCAGCCCAGCAGCCCACGTGCACTACCCGACTGAATGCCGACCGCCCCCGGCAGCCCTGGCCATGCGCCGACCGGCTGCGCGCCGTGAAGGGCAGGTGCCGCCGCATGTGGCAAACGAGCTCTGCTGCACGGGCTTGAGCTCCACCGCACGCAGGGGAAAGGGAACGGAGCTCCCCATGGTGGCGGCCATGGCGGAGGTGCATGCAGCGGCCCCAGGGCGGAGATCGATGGTAAGTTCGAGCTCAGTGACCGGTGGTTATGGTGGACAGAAAAATTTTAATCCATGGTGGGATGAGGCATGAGGATGCACAAGAAGAGATCAAAGGCAGAGCTGGATGTGGTGGAGTGATGCACAACGGTGATTTGATATTTGTGGATGCTGGCGGCAAGATTGGGCTAGCGAGCTCGGCCACACGCGAGCGGGGAGGGAGCTCCACTACGGGGTCCTTGTCCATGAGGACGAGGGGAGAGAGTAGAGGGCAGCTAGAGGGCGAGGGAGGGAGCAAAGGGTGGGCGAGAAGAGGGAGCAGAAGGCGGGTGAGCAGCAATGGGTTGGCGCGGGTGACGGGGGTGCGGTGCGGGGTGTGGGGAGGAAGAGGTGAGGGGAGAGGATGTGTTGTTTTGCAGATTGACCCTTGAAAAAATGATTCATTTTGCAGATTAGTCCTCAAAGGGAGTATAGGTCATAGTTTTAGGTATGCTGCTGAAGATGAGCTCAAAATTTTTTACAAAACCTTCTCTTCCCTTAAATATACATATGCTACTGGAGTTTCTCTTAAGCAACTCTCTCTAACTGCTTCAATTCTTTGAGGAAGCAACATAGCTCAGGCGATCGCCGATCGCCGTGGACCAGACCCAGCTGGAATCTCCGCTAAGAAAATTAGAAACCATGTGTGCCATAGTTTCCGTACCCGATAATAAATTTTCTTATTATCAGGCTCGGAGATAGTTTTGGGCTAGCTTTTGGTGAAGGCGAACAGTTATTTTGCCAGCTTCAGTTCAGCCCGTTTATCTATCAAGCCCTCTTGACCCCCTCCCGGCCCTTCCAACTCCTTGATCTGAATCTGCGACAGGAACCAACACGACCAAGACAATGATGAAGGGAGACGGAGGAGGCAGCGCGGAAGGCGCTGTCTGCAGTTCCACGTCTAGGATGCCGGCATGGACAAGCCGCGACGGCTCCAAGTGCACACGGATACGCTAGCGAGTCATCTAAGTGGAGCAATCGAGCAGGCAAGGGGTAAGTTTGACGGAGTTGCTTAACTATTTAGTTTATCGGAAATCCTGAATCCCTATAGTTGTGCAAGTTTTTGCATTAGTTGATGGAAGTGAGGTAGCCCTCACGCTGTGATGCATTGAGCGAGAGTTATTCAAATGAATTGAACTTCACAAAATTAAATTACATGTATCCATAGTATTAAGATTTTTTTTAATTTCTAGGTGCATATTTAATTTCCGAACGTTAGGGATCATTTATTGGCTTGAAAAATAACAAAAACATGTATGTGGGTGGACCTAACTCAAAACTGAGTGACGACCTACAATGCTTGCTACACTGAAATAGTCCTAGAATTTGAGGAACGGCCTGTGCCCTCACTCGTTGGATGGTGGATTCGCCCCTGCATGTATGGAAAGTCCAATAATACTAGAGTAAGAAAAGTTACACAACATGATAAAAATGTCGTGTGCTAAGCAATGTGGTTTCATCGTAGCAATGCACGGGCATCTTGCTAGTAAAATATGAAGTATTGACCAGGCTAATGAGTGGGGCAAAAACTTGAC
Source organism: Setaria italica (assembly GCF_000263155.2). NCBI lineage: Eukaryota > Viridiplantae > Streptophyta > Magnoliopsida > Poales > Poaceae > Setaria > Setaria italica. Next base: position 23,048,372 of record NC_028451.1, on the reverse strand, counting down.
TTTTTGAACCATAAGTTGGATGGACGATCGGTCTTGCACTTGTTGGTAAGACCATGAACTTGATGGTAATGGTTGATGTATAGGCAGAGAGGATTGTAAGACCATGAACTTGATGGTAACGCAAGGCACAAGACACAGATATTTATACAGGTTCGAGCCGCCAGTGTAGTGTAATACCCTACGTCCCATTTTGAGGATTGTATTGCATCCTGCGCTCAGTTGTTGGTTGTTGTGCTGAGGCATGGGATCTGTTCCCCTCCTAAGGGTACCCCTACCTCCTTTTATATACTCCGAGGGGTAGGATTACATGGTAGGACCCCTAGTCGGTTACTATAGATGAGATCCAGTCGGATTACAACTGCTTATAGTCGGATTACAACTGCTTACAGGGAACAAATTTTACCTTCTTTATCAAGTCGGGTCGGCCTATTAGTGGTCGGCTGGACCCTCCATGAGGGTACCCGGGTATCTATGCCCCTGAGCGGTGTGGGGTTGAATGACAGCCCGACATGAATGCCGAGTTGAATAAGCTTCGCTCGAGTGCTTTCATCGTCTCGTTGCTAAGAAGCTGCCAAGTGCTCAAAGAAAAATCCTTGACCTTAGAGTCTTTGTCTTGTGAAACGCCATGGACGCACGTCAAGTGATATCCTATGCCCAGCCTCCGAGCCCCCGAGCATGAGGATTAGCGGAGCCACGGAGGCATGCCGAGTCGCCTCCCGCATCCAGCCTTCGAGCCTAGGAGGTCGGCCTAGTGGCAGGAGGCACAACAAGTCGTCTATGGCATCCAGCCCCCGAGCCTAGGAGCCGGCCGAGTCGTAGAAGCGTACTGAGTACTAGAGTAAGAAAAGTTACACAACATGATAAAAATATCGCGCGCTAAACAATGTCGTTTAACCGTAGCAATGCATGACATCTTGCTAGTAAAATATAAAGTATTGACCAGGTCAATGAGTGAGGCAAAAAGTTAACCTTTTGAACCGTAAGTTGGATGGACGATCGGTCACCGTGGCTCATCGAAACACATCCGTTTGATTACTAAGGGGGTGTTTGGATAGCATGGGCTAAACTTTAGCCCTGTCACATCGGATGTTCGGATACTAATTAGGAGGACTAAACATAAGCTAATTACAAAAACTAATTGCAGAACCTCTAGGCTAAATCACGAGACGAATCTATTAAGCCTAATTAATCCATCATTAGTGAATGGTTACTGTAGCACCACATTGTCAAATCATGGACTAATTAGGCTTAATAGATTCGTATCGTGATTTAGCCTAGAGGTTGTGTAATTAGTTTTGTAATTAGTCTAGGTTTAATACTCCTAATTAGTGTCCAAACATTCGATGTGACGGGGGCTAAAATTTAGCCCCCTCCTCCCAAACACCCCCTAATATGTATGATTTGGGTATTGGATGAATCATGACGAGTCGTTAAACATAGACCATCGGACGTGGGTTAGGGTTTCTTTTCGAAAAAAGAACCGAACCCTTCTCCTATTCAGCCACCACTCCCTAATTCCCATCGTCGCTGCCCCATCCTTTTCTCCAGCTTCCTGCCGCCGCCGTTGATCCCGCTTCCTGCTGCCGCTGTTGAAGCTTGCGTCGTGTGGCTGCCTACTGCTGCCGCCTGGTCCATCTCTTTGAGGCTGCTGCTTTCCTACATCTGGTTCGTTTAGGGGCCCTGTGGTCTGCGGCCCTCATCTCCTGATTTCCTCTCGAATTCTTCCTCCCATGCGTTCCTTTGGTCCTGATTGCTCTCTGCTGCTTCTTGTGCAATATTATTGCTACCAGGGAGGGACCAAACTAGCGTGGGGAGGGGGGAATCAGGCAAGAGAAAGGTGCAGATGCAGGGGATAGAGAAGGGAGGAAAAGTATTATTCCTCCATCGATTCTTGATTCTTGTTGCTAAGGTAAATTTCCAATTTGTCCTAGATGCACAGAGGTTGGTCTGGATGCTTCAGGTTATAAACGAAGCTTGTTTCGGTGGACTGAATTAATTCGTACAGCAGCCTTCCTTTCAAATCTGGAAGCAATTCGTCTAAAATTTTAGGAACTCATTGATACAAAAGTTGTAGGTTTCATCGATATCTTTCCAATGGCGCTGGTTTCATTCCAATCGATCAGCAGTTTAAGAGCAATGGCCAAAACAGTGCATCTGCCTACCCATGGATGTTTCTGCGCAGGAATATGTTTAACTATTTTGCACTTAGTTAGATTCAATATTGGTCCCGGTCACCCATAGGAAAGTTGCTGGAAATTTTGTGTAGATATCCAAGACGTGTTCATTTTCCACATTTGGTTAAGTGGATAAGAAGTTATGATTAAAACAGTAGGTCATGCAGTAACTTAGGGAGTAACTTAGGGGGTGTTTGGTTCCACGAACTAAAGTTTAGTTCTTGTCAATCAAAGTTTAGTTCTTGTCACATTGTTTAGATACTCATTAGGAGGACTAAACATGAGCTAATTATAAAACCAATTGCACAGATGGAGGCTAATTTGCGAGACGAATCTATTAAGCCTAATTAGTCCATGATTTGACAATGTGCTGCTACAGTAAATATGTGTTAATCATGAATTAATTAGGCTTAATAGATTCGTCTCGCGAATTAGCCTCCATCTGTACAATTTATTTTGTAATTAGTCTATGTTTAATACTTTTAATTAGTATCTAAACATTCAATGTGATAGGAACTAAACTTTAGTCCGTGGAACCAAACACCCCCTTAGTCAAAACTGCAGAATATTAGAGAAGTGGCAATTTAGAGTTTGGGCAAGTAATTTCTTCTATTAAATAGACTTGCGATCAGTACAGACTAGTTTCTAAGTGCGATTTTGCTCCACAGGTTTGGAGAGTTCTGGAGCTGAGCGAGAGGCGTCGGTTCCCGTCTAAGGTTAGGGCAAGTGCATGATGAACCTGTGTGTTGATAAACTTGCTCTTTGGATGTTTTCTTGTGCCTTTCAATTATGTTGTCCCAAGTTCATGTTCATGCTATTCAAGTTGTATTATTTGATTCCTGATCCATAATTCAAGTTTCAAGTTACTTCTTTATATTTTTTATTATGTTTTGCTTCTGATTTGGTGGTACTTGCTGAGTATTTTTACTCACCTTTGTGTTTATTTAGTTTTTAGGTACCAAATGACCGCGAGCATCCGTGGGAAGTGGGAGTAGCATTCATCCAGAGCACACACGTTTAATTATACTTATTTTTAGTTAAATCCATTCATTCAGTAGAACTGTAATTAGTTAAGTTGGTTCCTTTATCGTTGGTTGATGGTGGAACGTCTTGGGGTTGATCCTAGGGAAGGGCTGATGCTTACTTATTGCTTATATGTTATTCATATGGTTTACTTGTGGTTGACAAGTTCGGATGCCCAATTTACAGGGGAAACTTTGTCAAAATTTTCAATAAATTCTAAATTTGTGTTTTAATTATGCTTTTTGTAGCCTCCGGGTTTTGGGAAAAAGCCGAGGTGTTACAGCATTACCTCAAGGCTTGTAAAAGCAAGTTTTTGCTTGCCGCTCGGAGAGAGCCGAATCCGCTCTCCGCAGCGGGCAAGGTGCAAGGCTTGCCCATCAAACAGAGGCTTCAAATCCGCTCTCCGCAGCAGGCAAGGCAAGACTTGCCCATCAAAGAGAGGCAAGGCAAGCCTCGATCGGCAACCGAGCACATCCTAAACTAATACTCCTCCCGTTTCAGAATATAGCTACATGGTCTAATATCAACTTTTTAACTTAGACCAAATATCTCTAAAAGTACTACCTCCGTCCTTAAATATATGACATTTAGGACAAGCTAATGAACTAATTTGCTTATCCTAAACGTCATATATTTAAGAATGAAGGGAGTAATTCATTTCTAATAAAAAAGTTTACATATTATAATAATTAGTTTCAGGATAAATCTAGAATTTTTTGAAAAAATCTCAAAGTAGCTATATTTTGAGACTGAGGGAGTATAAAGATAATGAATTGATTTCAAATGATAACTAGCTGCTTTTAATAACTGATTCGACCAACTAGCTAGCTTCACATATAGTGATCCTTTCATGATCGTTCCAGGCTGCAAGATGACCCTTTTTGTTTGTTGGACCGATATTGCTTTGGAACTCCGTAGCTTCTATGATTCTTGGCAACTTTTCCCTTTTTTTTTTGGTTGGTTTATTTTTTCCTTCTAACGAATCAAAGTACCTTTTTCTTTAAACAAATTCTTTGAGAATGTCTCCACTAGTGAAATAAACCACTCTATATCAAATGTACACATCACACCAAAAGATAGCATAATAGATAATACGATCAATGGATTAACTATAGCACACATTCTCCAAAGTTATATCGGTTCATATGATATAGAGATTTACTAATTTAATTCTTATTAGGAAATATAAGTAATCTGTTGATACCTCTCTTCATTAATTCCCTTGGCAAAACACTAACATAAGCAACCTTCTGGCTAACTACGGAGCCAGATGTCCGACAAGGAAGGAAACAAGCTTTAACCATTCATACCATGCATTCCATAAAATGGGAGCATACTGAAATCATCAGATCCTGGAGCAATGCATGGCTGCGGATTAGAACAGGTTCCATCCAATAATATTAAAAAACTCGCCAGCGGTGAATTGCGTTCCCCAAAGGAATCGAGATGCACTGACGATATATTATTCCTTTTTAAAAAAAGGAAAATCCAGATCTAAATTTTGCTGTCCTAGTTTTATGCCAAGATTTATGTTTAAGGATTGTGCCTATATATATGTGGTAAGAAAAATCAGCCTGACAGCTCTTCCAAGGACACCTGCATTTTATTGGTACATGCATACATAGGGTCTTCTAAACCACATGAGCCTTCACTCTTGTGTCTGAGGGCAAATATATATGGAGGATATATATGGAGGTATAAAGCCTGGACGAGTGTCTTTGTCCATCGCAAGAAAGCTCGGTTTCGAACGCTTTTAATGTGCAAAATGAATGCTTTGGAATATTAGGTACTTTATCGAAAGAAGATCCTTTTACTTTGGCCTCTGTTCATTTGTTCATACTTGATCACTGATGTAGTTCATACGATGCCTTGCTTTACTTTTGTTGTTTCATAAGTAATACATGCTAGAGGCAAACTATATTATAGAAACGGTCCACACATTGTTTCTTTTAGATGAAACCCTTCTCGCCTTTATCTTCATATATTCACTAGTAATTACTTGTCAAATCATCAAAAATGCTGACATTATTGTACCATATTTAATTAGAAGTAGCCTTCAAAACATTCATAAGGTTTACGTGAGTGCATGTGAACTTCTACATGTATCTTATATTTAGAAAACAATCAAACGTTCTACCGGAAAAAATACTTAATTATTTTTAACACAATTGCGCTCAAGAGAACCCTCGCGTGGGCATTATCCTACCCGCTTACTATATGTATGTGGGTGCGCGAACATCCTGCCAGGCAGCCATTAGCGAGATGGATTCAAGCTACCACTACAACCTATCGACGGCTTGTGACATAAACGTCACCATTTTCAACAACCTGACAGAGTCCTATAGCAAGCAGCTAAATGACACATCCACCTTGTCCACCTCCTTCATCATGTTCGTCCTCACTGCTCTCTTCTTCAACCTCAACCTCTTCAGCGGGCTCTCTCACGTCAGTGCCATCCTCGACCCCAAGATCCGCCTCGGCCTCACCTCGGCGCTCTCCCTCTTCCTCCCCGTCATGTCCTACCTCTTCTCTGAAGCCAAGAATGGCTCGGATGTTGGCCCCAAGTCCGAGCTCCCGCTGAGGGCCCGCTTCATCCTCATCTGGATGCTCCTGGTAGAGCTCCTCCGCAAGAAGGTGGAGGTGATCAAAATGCAGGGGTACTCCGGCACCATAGAGCGTGCCGGGCGTGTCCTCTGGCTTGGCAGCCTTGTCTTCTCCAACCTGCAAGCAACCGGCCGAAAGGCGATGACGGGCATCCTCTGGCTCCTCTGTGCCACCAAGCTGGTGCAGAGAATCTCCTTCACTGAGGTGGGGAAACGTTCTCTGGCCTTTGGCAAGAACGCCCGGGTTATCACCTCCTACATGGCTCAGGTGCTAGAGAAAGATCAGCAGGGCCACCGATTCCGACCAGAAGACCGGGACGAACTGCTGAAGGGATGCCAGTACGCGGTCATGGAAGAAGACGATTTGGTGGTTGAAGCCATCCCAAGTGGATACAGGCTCAGAGACGACGCCAACGTCGTCGCCACCGTCGGCAAGATCTGGGGGCTCCTGGAGACTGATCCTCTCCTCGATTCTCTCGACCGAGACCAGCGGTTGAGGATGCTCTGCCTGTCCTTTTCACTCTTCAAGCTGCTTCGCCGGAGGTTCGAGCGCCTGCCGGCAATGACTCCGGCAGAGACTCGGAACTACCGGGAAGTCATCCTGAAAGCCCTGTACGACGAAAGCACAAGCGCAGCAGAGGTAATGTTCCAAGTGACAAACGACGAGCTCAACTTCCTGTGCGAGTATTACCACTCCGTGGTCCCTGTCGTCCTGGCAAGCCCCTTCTTCTTGCTCGCCAACTACTTCCTCCTCCCACTCGTTGTGTTTGTCATGTGCCTCGTGGTCATCGTCCTGTGCAGCAATGGCGATGTTCCCTTCGCCTTTCGTAGCATAAAAGACGACGACTACTTCACTTTCTTCGGCATCACCCAGATGACTCCATGCCTCCGGCAGTTCTTCAAGTCTCCAGTAGTGTTCTTCTGCACCGTCGACTTCTCCATCACCTCGCTCCTTTTCCTCATGTTCATCTACGAGGAGGTATGGGAGTTCTTCGTCTTCCTCTTCTCCGACTGGTTCCTTGTGTCACTGCTCTGCAAGTACGCAACAAAACCCCAGTGGCACAACAGCCGCGCCTTCGGCCGGTCCATCCGCTGCATCTTGTTCGCACGAAGCCTGATGAGCCGTCCAGGCATCAGGTTCCACCAGTTCTGCGTGCTCAAGTTTTGCGGCCTGGCGATGCCAGCCCAGCTCTCGGTGAAGGTGCCGATCCTGCCGACGATCCCGGTGCCCAGAGAAGTCAAGCATTCAGTCATGGAATACTTGAGCAAGTTGCACGACCGTGATGGCAACCACACCTCTCTGACTCTCAGCAATGGGAGGCTCGCACTCGCAGGCCATCCGGAGCTCTCGCAGTTCTGCGAGAGCGATAGCGTCGCTGAGGTCATCCTCACCTGGCATATCGCCACCAGCCTCCTGGAGGTGAAGCATCCACCTCAGGGTAAGAACAACGTGGCGACGAGCCTGTCCAAGTACTGCGCTTACTTGGTGGCCTTCCACCCGGAGCTGCTCCCGGACAACCAGGACAGCGCGGAGCTCGTGTTCAAGGGCACGAAGGCCGAGTTGTATGACCTCCTTGGGTTCTGGGACTACTACCTCTCGTCGTGCGTGCGCACCCGACACCGCAAGATCATGGCCAGCAGTCCGGCAGAAGCCGCGGCGGCGGCGATAACGGTGGTGCAGAAGGGTGCGGCGCTGGGCCGGATACTTGAGAGGAAAGCTGCGCATCCTGGGGAGGGCGTGTGGAAGGTGCTGGCCAATCTTTGGGTCGAGCTCTTTGTCTACATTGCACCGTCGAGCAACGAGGAGTGCGTGGCCGGGCATGAGAATGTGCTGGCGAAGGGCGGCGAGTTCATCACTGTGCTTTGGGCGATGGCCACACATGCGGGGATAAGCCGCCCGGCCGACGCACCGCCGGTGGAAGTCGCGATCGAACGCATCATGGGAACAACGCGTGATGTTTCTGTGTAAACGAGAGGATCCCGGTTCATCTCCAACTATGATTATATTGTTGTGCTATGTTTGGCTTGGTTTGGTGTGCGGTAGCCTCACAAAAGTTTAATTGTTGCTCACGACTAAACGTGTATGGTTCATCGAGTTTCATCGAGGTTGCTTCTTGTGCATGTCTAGTGCGTGTCCTCTGTTTGGATATAACTTCAATAATTAAAAACACATTGTAATGAAATTTAGCGTGAAACTCATTCAATACACTGTATAGATATGCGTGCTTATTTACTTATAGCCCCATTTGGGGGACATCTAGCGTTCTCAGCTTTAAATCAGATTATCAGATTTAGTGCACGTTCAACCACAGTCTAGACGGCTGCCATCTGCAAGTCACATACACTAAGTTATCTGTGAAATATTTAATCTATTTGTAGGCACATAAATCATGATGATCAAGTGTAATTTTGATCTGTGTAGCCTCAAGGGCCGTCCAGCACTCCTGCTCACTTGTCACGCCGTTCAGCTAGCAAAGCAGATCTTTTCCTTTCTATCTTATCCTTTCACACGACCGGATGAGTCCAAGACCACCCATCTTCTTCGTTCCTCATCTCTCTCTCATGTCCTTGGTTCCTCGCGCATCATGGAGGGGTTGAGGTTAGGGACCTCAAGGCGCAGCCCCTCTCTCTAGCTCTCTCACAACCGCGCTTAGTGCTCGGTGCTTCTACAGGTGGCAGCGCGGCGCAACGTCCAGCGCGGCGCAGGAGGAAGGGTGCGGCGGGGTGCTGCCGGCGAGGTACGCAGGTTGTGACAGCCAGCTTCTGCGCGATGGCGGACAGCTTCGTGAGCGGCAACAACAAGCGACCGAGATGGGCGGGAAGCAGCGACAAGCAGCTTCCCCGAGCGGCGTCAGCGAGCAGTTTCCCAGGCAGCGACAAGCAGCTTCACACCATGTCTTCTTCCCACGTCGATTTTGCCGCAGGGGATCAAGCTTCAGCTTCGTCTTCAACAATGGTGCCGTACAACGGTGCTGAAGTCATCTGTTTGCCTTGGGAGCACGAGCTACAGCCGTCTCTTCGCGAGACGACAGCGCGGCCGTCTCTCGGGTGGGATGAGGATCTTTTTGCAAATATGCCAGCTCACATATGGCAAATCGACACCCGTTGTACGTGCTCTTAGAGTCCATACCATTTTTTATCCTAGCTATTACTCCCTCCGTCTATGTTTATAAGACACGATTTTCCAAATAACACTTTGACCATTCATTCATCTTATATTATATTGTTTATGGGTCATAAATTTACCATCATTGTAGAGTATATTTGATTACGAATCCAACCATATAAAGCTTACATTATAAAAATTAAAAAGCAATAGTTACATTATTGGTCAAAGATTGTAAAGTTTGAATCTTGATATGTGTATGCGCTTTATAAATAAAAACAAAAGAAATATTACTAATTGGAGGGTTTTTTTAAATGCTTAGAGCAACTACGGTAAAATTCCTACTCAAAAAGTTAGATTGAGAGTCAAAATACTCACTCCAGCAAGAGGTTTTTTTAAGCTTAAAGCAACTACGGTAAAATTCCTACTCAAAAAGTTAGATTGAGAGTTAAGATACTCACCTCACTCCAGCGAGATCCTGCTCATATCTATAGAGAAGTCCCTACTTTCCCTTATCCAACCCTTCTCCCACTGGTGGAGAGAGAAGGCCCCTCTCGGTCGTTGGGTTGTTTCCCCCTCCCCGCGCCTTGCTCCGCTCCTCCCCTGCCGTTGCTCCGCTTCTCCCCCCACCGTTGACCTGCTTCGCGCGTCGCCGCCGATTCGATTCCGCCCAGAGCTCGGCCTCCCCCGTCGTCGGTCCCGCGCCCGCCCGAAGGCTCGGGCTCAACGCCGCCGCCAGGAGGTCGTGCTGCCCCTCCCCTTGCCGCCCAGAGCACGAGCTCGAGCACGCACGGAGCGCGGGCTCCCCTCCGCCGCCCGGAGCTCGGGCTCCCACTCTCCTTGCCACCTGAAGCCCGCAAGCACGGGGCGAACAGGGCGCAGGAGGAGATTGGCGCGGGGCAGCTCAAGCCCCGAGCGGATTTGGGCGGCCGGAGGCGAGCTAGCGCGAGAGGTGGGCGGCGCCAGTGAGCTTGAGGGATGCGGAGGCGTCGGGCTAGGGGCGGGCACGGGCGCTGTCTCGAGGGCGCCGGACTGGGGGCGGGTGTGTGCTCCGGTGCTTGGGAGAGGAGAAGGTGGTGGGGAGGATGGAGAGCATGAAGACGTGCGGAGGGGTATTAAGAAAACTGTCCCACTGACGAGTGGACCCACATGTCATATGGGATAGGGGCTCTACAGTTGGGACTTTTGCTAGAGTTGTGGCTTAGAATCAAGTTGGGGCAGCCCCTGTTACCCAGTAGGGACCTTAAGTAAGGACTATTTCTTACGATATTCGCTAGTAAATAATTTATACAAATTTTCATAAAAATAAAAAGTATTTGACCGATAAGCTCTAATTATTATATATAGTTATTGGATCTATTATATTTTCTATAAAAATATTAGCCACATCAGCGCTAGCTCCCGTCATTCTCTTTTGTTCATTTTCACTTTTTTTTTTCCTTTTCCCACGCGACACAGTACTAATCAGATTGGGTTGTGCCGGAGGTCTGATAGGAGATCTGGACCAAGGAAGACACGCTTGCTCAGTGAATTCTAACAACGTGATATGATTTAATTACCTTTGTGGAACGAAAAACTATTGTTGTAACTAACCTCCGTATAGCTATTCTTTTTTTTAAGGTAAATAAGGCTCCTACTGTGGTAAATATATTCAAATAGTGTTTAAAAAAACTGTACAGGAAGGTAGAAAAAGGATAGGAAAGATCTACAAGAAGAAAGGTGAAAACGACATCTAAGAAACAGAGAGCATGTGAGTTATTTAGCGTAAGGAGTCTGTCTAAGCAAAAGGAGCTCTCTTTATCACTCTTGAATTTGTGAGCATGCGACATCTTCTATAAGTTGATGCTTGTAATAGTCCATGGGCTAAGTTGGACCAACAATTTGAGTATCATGCAAGAGGCATGGTAGCTCTAGAAATAGTTCCAAATGTAAAGTGAAGAGTGGGATAGGCTAACTTAAATATCTAGCTCTAGGAGGCAGCATCATCAAAGAATTTAGTGCTCTTGTCACCAAACTTTGACCATCTAATTGTATACCTTTTCCTCCAATACTCTTTTTTATATTTCAGCAGCTTCAAGATATGATTTTTGAGGATTTTCCTAAAACTGTTCTCTTGTCTGAACAGAGTTCTTTGTTCCTCCAACTTGTCCAGCACTACCAGAAAAGTGTCACGTTCTTTGATTAATTTATTTAAGTATTCGCTTCAGCTTATAAGCCGGCTGAAAAGCTGAAACGGCTGATTTGTTGTGAGAGAAAAACACTGTTTGGTGGCTGATAAGCCGGCTAAATAAGCTGAAGCGAACAGGCCGATCTTTGCACCATCTCTTAAGGACCCTTCACAATAGCTTAAGTTTTGTTATGATTCTTGTTGCATTATTAGTGGCTCAACTCCAAGAGTTTTTCAAAAAATTCTTCTCCAAAATGATGTATTGAGGGCTATTCCAAAATTTTCTTTCTCAAAAATATATCAACCCACAGCAGAACACCAATAACTACCTCCACTATTTAAAAACAGGTCACGTCATCATAATTGGGCCCATTAGTTGGGCTGCCCACCTCCCCCTCATGCAGGATCACCTCCCCCTCGTGACCTCCCTCCCCCTCACGATCTCCAACGCCACCGCCAGGACCTCTCGTCGCCCCTGCACACGGAGGATTTTGTCGCCGCCCCTACCTAAGAAAAGCAGTTTTTGCGATCTCCAACTTCAATTGGAGATTGATAAAACAGAATCATAATGTGTCGACGAAGCTTTCCCATGAATCTGGTGTTGGATTCACCGTCGTCGGATGATGAAGATGATTTGCTTATTCTCTGTTGCTCTAGCATAAGCAGCTAATAATTTCATTTGAAACCTCAATGCAGGACATTGTTGAGCAAAGAGAAGGCAAACCAACATTCAGAAAAAAAACAATTCTGATGAAAATGTGAGGCATGATAGCCCTGTAGAATCCATTCTGTACACATGCAGCTTGGCCAAAACCATTCTGTCACTTTAAGAGGAGCAAATAATATCCATTTATATTTAAGAATGGTATTTGTGAGGAATAAATAGGTTACTTTTCTAGTTAAAACTGGTATAACAGCTCATAATCTCAATCCCAACTGTAATCCAACTTGTCAAATGTATGCGGCTGGAGTACAACAGCAAAGCCAATTTCAATAGGTACAACAGCACAGGCAAATTAATCCTCCTATATTCTCATCTATATAAGCAGCACATAAATATTTCATGTGCCATTTGGCAAACAGTAAATACAATGTACTATTAAGTTTCCAAACCTATGCATCTGGAGTGATGGACATGGTTAAATTGGTAGAACAGCAAAGCCATAATGAGAGAAATTATAAATGCCAATCACACCCAAAAATTATTTGGCTTGGTAGAACAGCAAAGCCATAATGGGAATAGAAGATCAGATTCAAGAGAATCGATGCATCAACTGTTCCTGATATTAACACACCATGGAATGCTGGAGCCTAATGTCATCACCTAATTAGCCATTGCATACATCAAACAGCATAGAAGTAATGAAAATGAACACTGAGAAGGCACATTCCCTATCCCCTTCTGCAGTGCTGCTTGAGACTAGTCAATTGGATTGAGCTATGTCAATGGTAGCTTAGAGTGCAGAAATCAGAATGCAATTTTTTTTGCATCAAGCTTCAACACAGATATGATAGGTGATTAATCTGGACTTAACTACCTTCTGGCCTTCTGAACTACCTCCTTTGCCTATAACATCAAATGCATACCAGATAAGCAGAAGTGAATGTCTCTCCCCCTTTACCTGAATTCCAATCTGACACCATTGTTTTTGGAAGTAGAATTAATTAAATGCTGAACTATCAACTTAATGGATGTGCAATATGCTTGTTATCAGTTTGCATCCAAAGCAACTTAATTGAGACCAGATGCTTGGCCTAATGTAATGTGCCTTAAACACCGCACTCACTTCACTGGGGACAAAAACTCGATCATTGCATTTAAATACCAAGCTTTGTCCTGACTTTCAGATCAATTTTGTTTCCTATTTTTCTTTTGTTTTAACTGGAAAGTATAACAATCCCAGCTTATAAATAAGGTGATGTATTAAGGATAATGGCAATATCTGAAAGATCAGTAAAGCATGATGCTGCCATGGTGCTAAAACAGTTGATTCACAATTAGAGTCTCACAGGAAATTTCAGAAAATAATCCAAAAAAAAACAATCACATATACCAGGGTCTAACACATATAGCATCAGAGTGCAGTAAATGATCCTTCTCATCTCAGTGAAAACAGAGAATTGAAATGAAGATCTTAATCTCATACCACATCTGAACTTTATATGTAGTTGAACATAGTGTTTACAATTCATACCATTCACAAAGGTGTTGCCGTTGGCCGCATGTTCCAAGATTGCAGGTTGCTCGTCCCTGCAAGGGTACGTCACCGCCGAAAGGGGATCCGAATCGTCACCGGCAAGGGACGCCATCAGACGACGGGGTGTTCCATGACCTTGCAGATCACCTGCCATGTCGCCAGCGTCGGTCTGGTCAATGTCGTCACCGCCGGCCCTCGGGTAAAATCGGTTCATTTTTGTCTCCTAGGTCTGCGTTGCGGACGGCGCTGGAAACTTTCACCACCATATCACGCTGGCCCCGGAGGAGAAGCACTACGACATCAATCTCCATCGCCAAGCTTTGGTGAACTTCGTTGAAAAATTCAATCAAATTTTCGACCTCTTCCAAGACCCAAGGGACGAATCCGAGTACAACTCGACTTCTCCCACAACTCGAACTGGTTCCCACGAGCTGGTGCATGAGCCATCGTGTGAATCGATCTACGACACAACTCAATTCCCATTCGGATTCCAAAGCACGGGTGCTATCTTCCATGCCACCCTGTCCAAATCCCTATCCAACTTGGATTCGATTGAGGACCTTGACTACTATTTGGATCCGGACAAGGAGATTCCCTTATCAGGTCCACAGCAGGGCCTGGTAATCACATCTACTCTACAAGGTAGATTCGTCTACTGACCCGACATGAAACCATCTGCTCTAGCCAAGGACAACGAGTCCCGCCTTGTCGCGTACCTCGACAACCTCCCATACCAGGAGAGAATGCCTCTGTCTCTTATCTACGAAGAAGACGGCCCTACAGAGATCATCACGTCAAGCTTGGCTAGTGTTTCCCCAGACTGGGAACTACTCGCCATTGTCACTCCTCAAGGGGCCAACGACGGCGAAGAGCTACTAGAAAGGCATCCGCGACGCGAGTGCCATCTAAACGACGTATCACAGGATAAGCTCACTGCCAACATAAAAGAAGAAGAGACATAAAGTCAAAGGACACATAGGCGAGCAAGAAACGCATCACGAGCAGATCACCGATGCCGCCTCGTGAATGACCTACCCATCCTAAACCTAAATCACGCATTTTAAGCAGTTCAAACGCGTCAACATCACACTCCTCTTGCCACCATTGCCTCCATTGACCTACTCACTCGCGCGATGGTGCAAGAAAAGTACACCAGGCAACTGGCTCTACTGGCGGAGCATGCGTACGAACAACTCGAACCGGAGAGACTGATCAGCTCGGTCCGACGCACCTCATCCCATCATGGCAGTAGCAGCAGGTATCCAAGTCATCTCGAAGCCACCAGAAATGAGGTTCCTAGAATTGAGAATCCTAGACAAAGTCAACACAGACCAGAAGGTAGTCGGACGGGACCCTCGAGAGGCCGTGGTCACTATTGGCCCTACACGAAACCTGAGCAACCTCACAACCTCCGTCAGCAGCTCAACCAGAATCGCGATGCTCGTAACATCATCGAAGGGCCCACCGCGAACACAAGCAGGAAGTCGACTACTCGGGAGAAGACACCGATGGGTTCCCCGCCTTTTCAAGTTGAGTACGCAAGATAGTACTACCCGACAAGTTTAAACTTCTAGGTATTAACAAGTACAACGGCAAGCAGGACCCAGTTCAGTGGCTAAGGTGCTACTCGCTAGTAGTCCAAGCAGCAGGAGGAAGCAATGATACCAAAGTCATCTACTTCCCCATATGCATAGAGGTAGGGCCACTCACCTGGCTCGAGTCTCTAGAAAGGAACTCCATCAACACATGGAGTCAACTAAAGGCGTCATTCAAAAATAACTTCGCCAAAGCAATGCAACGCCTTGGCAAAAGGATCGATTTGTCGCAAGTCAAACAACAAGGCGAAACCCTGCGTAGTTACCTACGCCATTTCTTTGACAAGAAGGCCACTATCAGGGATATCATGGAGAAGGATGCCATAGAGTGCTTCCAGAATGATCTCTATGTGTGGTGGAACCACCCAAATTAAACCGGCTTAAGTGTGCCAACCATCATCTTAATGGTTAATCCGGTCACACACACTTAAAATGGTGTAATCTGACAGTCCGTCGGGTTAAGCTCGATTCAACCACTGAGTACCTCAATCAAAACAACATGCAATAAGTCTCACACAAAGGTGAGCGCAGATGATACAACATGGTATTTCAGTTTACAAACATAGAGTTCATAATAAATTTACAAACCAAGTTCGAATCCATAAAGGATTACGAGCCAGAGTTCTTAAATAAAACACAACGGAAGTCTAAACGGTAAAGTGCGAATAAAGATACATGACGACATGAGTAGCCCACCACATGTCATCTAATACGAGATCACCTCAAGGCTCGGCTGGGGACTACTCAACCGACCACCCTTCAGGTAAATGACGGCCATCCCAAGGTTGACCGGCAACCAACTCTATCATTTCTTCGCTAATACCTGAAAGTAATCAACAAAGCAAGGCAGAGTATACTAATACTTTGCAAGACTTACCTGACTATGGTATATACTTAGCCGACTCCTAGTATGAGAGGCTTTTGGTTGAGGGGTTTGTTTTGCCAAAAAACATCAAAGAGTGGATCCTTACTTTCAAGTTTTAGCATCCAAATTAAGGTTGAGCTAACTATTCTAAGTGAGCAACATTTTCAAAACTTTTCAGTGTGAGAAAAAACAATTGATTAGATAACAATATCAACACATCATTTCACATTTCCTTTCATTCCACTTCTTACTGCGATGTGACACGGTGATCAAGGTTCTCTTAACCGAGAGCGGCGACGAATTGATTCAATTTATAACCTTTCAAGATGGACCTATACACACGGCATAAACATGCTCCGTCGAACCGCATATGGCAAACAGTTCCCTTAGATAACGATGGCAGTTGTGAACTCCTGCGACCCTCGAGTGCCCACCGGTACCTCCCCGACCTGCCGTGAGTTACTGACTAGAACACAAATAGAAAATAGGACCAACTCAATCTGCAATCGCACCCTAAGGTACTAGGTTTTACTAGTTTCAACTACCTCTTACTTCTAGCTGTTGGAGGTATGCCTTAGAGGCAATCATAGAGATGATGATATTCCATTTGTATCCATGATTTATATTGTGTTCCTTTAATATCCATTATAGGCTACTTGAATTGATTTGCAATTATGTGAATTGTATGTGAAACTCTTTACTTGTATGGTTATTCTAAAGTTGTCCCTAGTCGGAGTTCATGTGAGGACACACATGAATATTAGACTAGCACATGTATTAGTTGATGACTATGTTTCACAAGTCATGGACATGGAGATGTTGAAATAATAATGTGGGCACTAGGACTGACCCAACACGAGAAGTAGTTCTCTCTTTACACAACATATACACTTTATCCTTAGACCTGAGATTGTCGCATGTATTCAAGATGTGGATCGACTTACTTAGGGGCTATCAAACGCTACGCCGTAATAGGGTAGTTATAAAGGTAGCTTTCGGGTTTGTCAAGAAGCATGCTATGAGACATGGTCAATCAAGATGGGATTTGCCCCTCTCTGATTGAGAGTGATATCTCTGAGCCCCTCGAGTGATCGGATCCGAAAATGCATGGCCATGCTACGTACGGTTAAGAGTTAACCTACAAAGGGATTCCGAATCATAGGATCGAGAAAGAGTGGTCGGCTTGAAGCTAGATCAAATATCGTGAGGCAAAGGGAATAACATGTGTATATAATGTTGTGATGGTTCGTCTGATATGATCTTCGTGTGCGTATAAGAGTTGGCATGTCTTGCTAGAGGCCGCTATCGACTATTGGGCCGAGTAGGAGTACTCGGGCCATCTCTATAACGTATCCGAACCCATAGGGTCACAGACTTAAGGGGCTGGAAGCCCAATTCGGATGTGATCCGAGTTGGATTATGTTTAGAAGTACTAATGGGCCTCGGACCCAGAGGCCTGTTAGGAACCTCTATAAATAGAGGGGTGGGGGCGCCCTAGGGTTTACACCTTTTTGGCAAAACACATCTGCCGCGCCTCCCACGCCCTCGCCTGTTGCAACTCGCGGATCTAGCAGTCCGACTTGCGACGCTTCCTCCCTGCATGTGTGGATACCTTGGAGGTGTTGCGCCTGCAGCACTTGGACGAGCCACCAACGAGCCACGACGAGCCGCCGACGAGCCACGACAAGCCACCGACGAGCCACGACGAGCCGACGACGAGCTACGGCACGAGGGCGATCTTGCTGCACGTGGACGAGCTGCTGGACGTCGACGTGATCGACTACGTATGACTACGCTGATCGACTTCGCTGCATCGACGCGAATCTACATCTTCCGCACCAGTGCGTCGAGTGGTAATCCCGTGATCCTTATACGGCAGTTTTCCTGGTTTACGCGGTAGAAATTTTTTTTTTTGCACTAGCGTAGCCTACCTCGTATCCCAACTATGGTATCAGAGTCGTAGCTATTAAGTTTGGATTCGGGATGTGTGCATATGGAGATATGCGACTTTTCAGTTTGATCTATGTCCTGGTTTCGTGTTCTTGCTGCAATGTTGTGTAACGACATACTCCTACCGGTCGGATTTCCGCCATCGGAGTTAAGTGATACACGTAATGCCAGTTGTTGCGAGCGAAGATCAATGTGATTGGTTGAATCGAAATCTAGGTTCATACGCCAGGCGCATGAGATGTGCAATAGTAGATTGGATCTACTACCGGGTCGGGATTTTGCTGTGTGTGTGCTTTGGTAAATCAGCCGTAACTTTTCGGTACGATCTCGGATCAGGACGAATTTTATATGAAAATTGATCTACAGAAAAATTTACACATGAAATTCAACTGCTTCACCGTTTTTGGCGAAATTAGATTTCCCAAATTCGGCTTGGAAGATGGAGTTTCGGACCTCCGAAGTTTGGATCGTTAGAATGCCTAACTTTGTTTTGCAGGATGTATGTATCTTGTGATCAGTATGGCCCTTTTGTGTATGTGATGCATGTGTGTAACTCATTCGTGACCTGCGTGTCGCGCGTATGACAACACGGCTGAAGCCATATGTGTTGTCACTTTAATGTATTTAATGGTCTGCGTACCAATCTGTGATGATCCAAGCAACTATATAATCTTCATTACTAGCTTCTTTATTAGCTATTAGGCGTAATAGCATGTTCTACTTCTTGGAGGACTCATCACCAGGAGGATGGTGCACATGGAACATGGAGATGGAGATCACCATGGTGAACAGGTTCTGTGGAGATTGAGATCACCATAAGAAAAACGGGCCATACTGTGTCATAACTGTGTGAATGCTATTCTGTTTATGTTTTACTTTCTGCATGCTGTGATGTTAGAAGTAGAACGATCCCTCACAAAGTTTAAGTTAGTATGCCCTCCCAACTAAAACTTGCACCGTCCCATGTCTTGTACAATTAGTGGTGGGTCTATGAAATTAGGGTGCCACTAGTTTTCCTTGACTAGACGGGTTCGTGTCGGACACTTACACGCATAAGGGTTGGTTTTCTTAACAAGATTATCTTAACGGTTAGGGACCTTGGGGCATAAAGGTTGGGCGCCGAGACATAGAGATGTCACCCAACAACAGGAGTCATATGTGATATGATTAGCAAGAAGTTGCTTACCGATCTACCTTGTTTGCTAGCGGTGATGCTAAAGCTCACTAGTAGACTTGTTAGTTGTGGATCCTGAATCACTAAGTATCAATAGAGGGATATTGATTTTAGTGGGAGTAGATTCTGTTAAAATAGTTTAATGTGATTTGCTCTATCATGGATACATTTGTCTTAGTGTATTTTGCATTACCTTTGTTGTAGATTAAATGGCACCTAGCAGCACTACATTATTTGCTTTGCGTTCGGTCCTTGAGAAGGACAAGTTGAATGGAACAAACTACTCGGATTGGATCCGTAACCTGAGAATTGTTCTCAGGGCTGAGAAAAAGGAAGATGTTCTAGACAACCCACTACCAGAAGAACCTGCTGATGATGCACCTGCTGCTGCTAAGAATGCTTACAAGAAAGCATGTGATGCTAACCTTGAAGTAAGCTGCCTTATGCTTGCTTGCATGGAATCCGAGCTGCAGATGCAGTTCAAAACAAACCATGAGGCACACGATATGATCGTGGCGCTTAGAGACATGTTCCAAACACAGGCCAGGACTGAAAGGTTCAATGTGTCTAAGGCCTTTGTGGAGAGCAAGCTAGCAGAAGGCGCAGCAGTAGGACCACACGTAATCAAGATGGTTGGTTACACTCAACGGTTGGAGAAGTTGGGCTTCCCACTGGGCCAAGAGTTGGCCACTGATTTCATTCTTTCGTCTCTTCCGCCTAGCTATGGGAACTTCATCTCAAACTACCATATGCATGGGACGGAGAAGGATCTGAATGAGCTGTGTGGCATGCTTAAAACAGCAGAGGCTGACATCAAGAAAAGCACTAGTAGCAGCCATGTGATGGCTATACAGAACAAGCCTAGCTTTAAGAAGAAGGGCAATTCTTGGAAGAAGAAGGGCAAGGTTGGAACGTCCAAGCCAAACCCAGCGCCCAAGGTTAAAGCTGGACCTGGACCTGCTCCAGACAAAGAGTGCTTTTACTGTCATGAACTTGGTCACTGGAAGAGAAATTTCAAGCAGTATCTAGCTTTGTTGAAGAACGGCGGAAGTAAGAGTACTTCCACCTCAAGTGCGCTTGTTATTAATGTTATAGACAACATATTTCTCGCTGATACAATTATTAATTCTTGGGTATTTGATACCGGATCGGTTGCTCATATTTGCAATTCGATGCAGGGAATGATAAGAAGTAGAAGCGTGGAAAGAGGAGAAGTTGATTTCCACGTGCGCAATAATGTAAGAGTTGCTGCGTTGACCGTCGGGACGATGCAACTCCACCTCCCATCAGGATTTATTATGGAGTTGAATAATTGTTATTTCGTTCCTAGTTTAAGTCGAAACATTTTGTCTCCATGCTTCATGAAGGATGGTTATTCATTTGCGAGTGAAAACAATGGTTGTGTGATCTCTAAGAATGATATGTTTATGGCTTTTGCACCCATTGTGAATGGATTGTTAGTTTTAAATCTTGATGGTTCACTTGTCTGTAACGTAAGTGCTAAAAGGCCTCGGCCTAATGATTTGAGTCCTACCTACTTGTGGCATTGTCGTTTGGGTCATATAAGTGAAAAATGCATGAAGAAGCTCCATTCTGATGGACTTCTAACTTTGTTTGATTTTGAATCATACGAGACATGTGAGGCTAGCTTGCTAGGCAAGATGACCAAGACGCCTTTCACAGGATTTCCTAACAGAGCAGTAGACTTGTTGGAATTTCAGAATGAAGTTGAAAACCAGCGTGGCAAGAAATTAAGGCCTTACGATCTGATCGTGGAGGCGAGTATTTGAGCCACGAGTTTAGCAATCATCTAAAGAGTTGCGGAATTGTTCCACAACTCACGCCGCCTGGAACACCTCAGAGAAACGGTATATCCGAGCGACGTAATCGAACTTTGTTAGACATGGTTCGATCAATGATGAGCCAGTCGGACCTACCGTTGTCATTTTGGGGATACGCTCTAGAAACAACAGCTTTCACACTTAATAGGGTACCATCTAAATCCGTAGTTAAGACACCATATGAGATTTGGGGATGTGCAGTGTTTGTCAAGCGACTTCAGTCGGACAAGATCACACCCAAGTTGGATAAGTGCATTTTTGTGGGATATTCAACGGAAACTTTGGGATATTATTTCTACAACCGGTCAGAGGGCAAAGTGTTTGTCGCTCGGAACGGGGTTTTCCTAGAGAAAGAGTTTCTCAAAGGAGAAAAGAGTGGAAAGACAGTGCATCTCAAAGGATTTGTGTTCACGCTAAATGGTGGTGCTGTTAGTTGGAAGAGTTCCAAGCAGGAGACGGTGGCCGATTCTACAACAGAAGCCGAGTATATCGCGACTTCGGAAGCCGCGAAGGAGGGTGTTTGGATAAGGAATTTCCTTATTGAGCTTGGTGTGTTCCTGAATGCGTCCAGCCCATTGAATCTCTACTGTGATAACAATGGGGCAATTGCGCAAGCAAAGGAGCCAAGGAACCACTAGAAGAACAAACACGTAATGCGCTGATTTCATCTCATTTGAGACTTCGTTAACCGGGGTGAGATCAAGATATGCAAAATACACACGGATCTGAATGTTTCTGATCCGTTGAAAAAACCACTCCCGCAGGCTAAGCATGATGCGCATGTAAGAGCTATGGGTATTAGGTACCTTCTAGATTGACTCTAGTGCAAGTGGGAGACTGTTGGAGGTATGCCCTAGAAGCAATCATAGAGATGATGATATTCCATTTGTATCCATGATTTATATTGTGTTCCTTGAATATCCATTAAAGGCTACTTGAATTGATTTGCAATTATGTTAATTGTATGTGAAACTCTTTACTTGTATGGTTATTCTAAAGTTGTCCCTCGTCGGAGTTCATGTGAGGACACACATAAATATTAGACTAGCACATGTATTAGTTGATGACTATGTTTCACAAGTCATGGACATGGAGATGTTGAACTAATAATGTGGGAACATGTGGAGACATGTGATAGGACTGACCCAACATGAGAAGTAGTTCTCTCTTTACACAACATATACACTTTATCCTTAGACCTGAGATTGTCGCATGTATTCAAGATGTGGATCGACTTATAGGGGCTATCAAACGCTACGCCGTAAGAGGGTAGTTATAAAGGTAGCTTTCGGGTTTGTCAAGAAGCATGCTATGAGACATGGTCAATCAAGAGGGATTGGCCCCTCTCTGATTGAGAGTGATATCTCTCGGCCCCTCGAGTGATCGGATCCGAAAATGCATGGCCATGCTACGTACGGTTAAGAGTTAACCTACAAAGGGATTCCGAATCATAGGATCGAGAAAGAGCGGTCGACTTGAAGCTACATCAAATATCGTGAGGAAAAGGGAATAGCATGTATATATAATGTTGTGATGGTTCGTCTGATATGATCTTCGTGTGCGTATAGGAGTTGGCACGTCTTGCTAGAGGCTGCTACCGACTATTGGGCTGAGTAGGAGTACTCGGGTCATGTCTATAACGTATCTGAACCCATAGGGTCACACACTTAAGGGCTGGAAGCCCAATTCGGATGTGATCCAAGTTGGATTAGGTTTAGAAGTACTAATGGGCCTCGGACTGTGGTGGAACCGCCCAAATTAACCTGACTAAAATGCATTGAAGTCACCTAACACGCGATTATGCACTTTAAGCAAGTCAACCTGGTCAACCGTTGGATTTCATCCGATTAACCATCTGAACAGGATCGAGAAGCATCGCTCACGCGAAGGTGAGTAGCACAAAGATTACAACATTCCATCACATAAATTGGTCTCTTAAATTATTACATCAGAGTTCTGAAATTCAAAATAAGATGCAAGGTTCAAAAGTCAATTAAAACAAGCGGAAGCTAAACGTCGATACATGACATCACGACGGAGCCGAGCATGACATCAAAAATTTCTTCCCTCGCTGTCCGAGGAGGGATCCCACTCGACTGTCCAGCCCAGAGGGAGCTGGGTAGGCCAAGTGGTACTAGCAACCAAACTATTGACATCACCTGAAAAGATTAAGCCACAACAAGGCTGAGCAACTAGTACTCAGCAAGACTGACCCGTCGGGTGATAGCTATTTTTCACCAAAACTTAGACATGAAAGACTTTCTGGCTTTGGGTTTGCTTTGTCAAAAGCGTCTACAGTTGGTCCTTACTTTCAATATTTTAGCTCATGTTCTACATTCTTCATCCAGTCTAGATTAGCAACTATTCTAAGCAAGCATAGTTTCCAAGCAATTTATGTTAGGCATCAACTTAATCTCTTAATCATGTTTCATCGTTACTCAGTGCAGAATAGCGATCAAGTAGTCCCAAACTGTGAGAGGTAGACGAATCGATTCGAATTTATTAACCATGCATGGCGAACCTAATCTCACGACATCCGCGCACCACGAGGGGTCGCTTCATTTGTCAGCCGTCCCCATTGATCCCTTAGGCACGTGTCAGGGCCAACTGCCTTTGGCATGCAATGCTCTATAATCCCGGCCTCTGCCGTACTATGACCGCACTTGCACCCACATGATGCACCATGGGAACGACGTTCCAAGGACAGCCGGAGGGTATGCCATGCCCCAGTTCAATCAGGTACTAGGCTTCCCCATCCCATACTAGGTATGAGATTAGTACTTTCAAACACTTGATCAAGAACGCCGACACGTTTCGACCTTAGTCCATTTTCAATTAGACAGACGGGGCAATCCACCAAGTATCGAACATAAGCCTGACCCCGTCCGTCGTCCTTATAGTTTGCAGCATAAGTAAACATTCAACTCCTATAACTCGCGAGTGATAGGAAATCACTCGACTTTTACCGATGCCTATTAAGCATTGCAACTACTCGACCTTAGAAACTAGTATTCAAATCAAGGTACTAAGTTCATGCATCTACGGTTTCAATCAAATCCTACAAATGTAAATGCACAATCATAAGCATCAACAATTGGCATAAATTTAAAAACAGGGAATTCATGCACCGGGGCTTGCCTTCAGGAAAAGCTTGTGGGTCCTCGAGGTCTTGCTCCGGTTCGGGCTTGCCTTCGAAGGGGTGAAGCTCTGCAGCGGGGTCTTCTTCCGGTGTCGGGTGGAGCTCGTAAGTTCCGTCGGCGAGATTTAGCTCTACACGGAAGTGCAATGCAGGGGTTAAACATTTTAGATGGTTATTTCAACAACACTTGCACGTTTTAGCTCAGACACTTGTAGTAAAGCTACAGGAAAGGTGGGGGAGTCCAACTTTAGTTGGTGGAGAACAGGATAAAAAGGGTCGGATTGGGAGAAACTTATGATCTGACCCTTAGACTTAAGGAATAACTATACCGGGGTCCTCGGATTTAACATAGAGAAGTCCCCGAAATATTACACAGATACCCTCGGGTGAAAGAAAAAGATACAGCCGAGCCCTCGGGCGAGGCGGATAAGGGTCGGCGAAACTGACAGGGTCGGGCGAGACGGAAAAAGGGGTCGGGCGAAACGAAAAGAAAAGGGGTCAGGCGAAACGAAAAGGAAAGGGGTCGGACGAACTGAGAAGAGGGTCAGCAGCTTACCTTTAGGCCTACGGGTGAAGTCTTGGGGTCGGGAAGGAACAAGCTTAGGCGGAAGGGCTAAGGTGCTAAGGCTTGGGCGGCGGCGAGGTTCGACGGTGCTCCGGCGGTGGCAGTGCTTCTTGTGGACAACAAGCAAGCTCTAGCACCGTGCGGAGGAACAGACGGCTGGGGGGTTGGGAGAAGCGGCTTGAGCGGAGAGGGAAACTTCCTCAAGAGTGTGGCGGCGAAGTCGCTAGAGTGCGGGGTAGCGCAGAGGGGGGAGCTCCACGGGAGCTCAGCTGCGGCGCAGAGGAGAAAGCAGTGGCGCGTGTGCGGTTGGTGGCAAAGGGATGGCGTTGCTGGTGAGGGGGCCCCTTTTATAGGGTTGGGGTGGAGCAGAGGGTCGAGGCGGGGCTCCGGTGGGGGAGGGGTAAGGTCGGGAGCGGCGAGTGCGCGGGCAAGGCGGCCATTGGCCAATGGCGCCATTGGGCAGAGGAGGCAGAGCTCCGGGTGGTCTCTGACGGCGATTGGCCTTGCGAGACGCACGTCTGGGGCTTCCGGTCTGTCGGGCGGGCGAGGCGGAGGGCTACCGTAGGGGTTGGGCGAGCAGGCGGAGGCGCGGGATGCCGTGGGCGTGGCAGCTTCTCCGGAGGACATGCAGAACGGGGTTGGCGGAGCAGAGCCGTGGCAGGCAGAAGAAGACACGCGCGCGGCCGGCGGTTGGCTAGCCCGGCGTTCGCCCCGTCCTGTCGCAGGCGCGGGTTGGCGCCGGCGAGCTGCCGGTGGCCAGCGGCCACGCGGCGCGCGGCGCGCGAGCGAACGTGCTCTGGCGCGCGGGCGTCGAGGCTCCCTTCGGGCAGCAAGCCCGACCAGCTTTGGGGAGATCTTTCTCCGGATTTTTCAACACAACTTCCAAAACTCTTTTAAACAAACTTGCTCAAAACTGGACGTTCTTTAAACTTTGTTTAAGGTGTCGGTTAGATTGTGAAAAGGGCTTGAAGATATTTCATGCCAAAGTTTGCTAAAAATCTAGAATTCCAGACTTAGGATTTTAAGGCATCAGGGATGAGTTGACTGTTTTACCTCACTTTGACCGAGGTTTTGAACAGGTTCTGGCCCGAGTTGAACCTGGGTCAGTGTAACAAAGTTGGAACACACTCGAGGTACTACAACTTCATTAAGGGCCTGTCTTGAGTTTAGATAGGAAATCGTGAGATAAAAGCTTGCAAAGATGGAGGAAAACTCGAATTCCAGGACTTAGGAGGTTTTTAGGGTTCTTTAGTATTCCGGTTTTGATTGCTATTGTTAACTTCCTTCCACTCTGAATTAGTTAAAGTACCTTTAATGAAAGTTGTTTGAATTAAAAAGTTTTACAAATCTTATTTGGGAAGAAACTTAAGTTTGTATATAAAATTCCAAGTTTTATTTCAAACTCCAAAAAGAGCTTCTTAGGGTCATAATGGTCATTTCACCTCTTTAGTTAGGGATTAACCACTGGTTTATAGTTAAAAGCACTTAATTTAGGTAGAGTTGTTACACGAACCTAGAGGCCTGTTAGGAACCTCTATAAATAGAGGGGTGGGGACGTCCTAGGGTTTACACCTTTTTGGCGAAACACATCTGCCGCGCCTCCCACGCCCTCGCCTGTTGCAACTCGCGGATCTAGCAGTCCGACTTGCAACGCTTCCTTCTTGCACATGTGGATACCTTGGAGGTGTTGCGCCTGCAGCACTTGGACGAGCCACCGACGAGCCACGACGAGCCGCCGACGAGCCACGACGAGCCGCGGCACGAGGGCGATCTTGCTGCACGTGGATGAGCTACTGAGGAGCTGCTGGACGTCGACGTGATCGACTACGTACGACTACGCTGATCGACTTCGCTGCATCGATGCGAATCTACATCTTCCGCACCAGTGCGTCGAGTGGTAATCCCATGATCCTTATACGGCAGTTTTCCTGGTTTACGCGGTAGAAAAATTTTGTTTTACGCTAGCGTAGCCTACCTCGTATCCCAACACTAGCATGGTATAGTATAGTTCAAAGTCGATCAGCAGGGCCACAATGAATGGACCTTAATCGACACAGTGTGGTGGAACCGCCCAAATTAAACTGACTAAAATGCACTCAAGTCGCCTGACACGCGATCATGCACTTTAAGCAAGTCAACTTGGTCATTCGTCAGATTTCATCCGATAAACCACTTACTCAGGATCGAAAAGCATTGCTCACATGAAGGTGAGGGGCACAGAGGTTACAACATTCCCATCAGATTAACATAGTTCAACAATTTATTACATCAGAGTTTTTAAAATTCCAAACAAGTTTGTAAGGTTTAACAAAGACGAAGTAAAACAAGCGGAAGCTAAACGTCGATACACGATATCATGACGAAGCTGATCATGAAATCAATGATCCCTGCCCTCACCGTCCGAGGAGGGATCCCACTCGACTGTCCAGCCCGGAGGGAGCTGGGTAGGCCATGTGGTGCCAGCAATCATACTATCGACATTACCTGAAAAGTTAGGCCACAACAAGGCTGAGCAACTAATACTCAGCAAGACTGACCCGACAGGCGATAACTACTGTCACCAACTCCTAGATATGCAAGGCTTTTTGGCTTTGGGTTTGTTTTGCCAAAAGCATCTATAGTCGGTCCTTATTTTCAATATTTTAGCTCAAGTTCTACGTTCATTAACCAATCTAGATTAGCAACTTATACTAAGCAAGCATAGTTTTCTAAGCAATTAAAGAATAAGCATCAAGATTAAAATCATCATGTTCCATCTTTACTCAGTGCAGCATAGCGGTCAAGCAGTCCCAAACTATGAGAGGTAGACGAATCGATTCGAATTTATTAACCATGCATGACGAACCTAATCTCATGACATCCGCGCACCACGAAGGGTCGCTTCATTTGTCAGCCGTCCCCATTGATTCCTAGGCACGTGTCAGGGCCAAACTTCCCTTAGCATGCAATGCTCCACAGTCCCGGCCTCTTGCCGTACTGTGACCACACTTGCACCCACATGATGCACCATGGGAACCTCATTCCAGGGATAGCAGGAGTATAAACCACGCCCTAGTTCAATCAGGTACTAGGCTTCCCCATCCCATACTAGGTATGAGATTAGTACTTTCAACACTTGATCACGAACGCCGACATGTTTCGACCTTAGTCCATTTCATGTAGACAGACGGGGCAAACCACCAAGTATCGAACATAAGCCCGACCCCATCCATCGTCCTTATAGTTGCAACATAGTATTCAGATCAAGGTACTAAGTTCATGCATCTACGGTTTTAATCAACTCCTACAAACGTAAATGCACAATCATAAGCATCAATAACTTGCATAAATTTAAAACAGGGAATTCATGCACCGGAGCTTGCCTTCAGGAAAAGTTAGCGGTTCCTCGGGGTCTTGATCTAGTTCGGGCTTGACTTCCAAGTGATGAAGCTCCGTAGCAGGTTCTTCCTTCAGCGTAGGGTGGAGCTCGTAGGTTTAGTCGGCGAGATTAGCTTCTACACGACATGCACATGCAAGAGTTCAGTTTTATTCATGCGTGTACACAAACAATGCAAGGCATGGCTTACTGGTAGAAAGATGTTGCATGCAGGCCCCATTCAAGGTTTTACTTCCTTTAACTTCATAAAGTAAAGTGGTAGGTTTAAACTTGAGGTTGACTTTGATGGTGATTGTGTACATATATAGATTCTCACCACTTAGAGTTGCACAAATAAGGTGGGAGGTTGTTCAAGTGCATTTGGAGAGTTATTCACTTCTGAGTGTTTTTTTGTATCTTTTCCAAAATTACTTATTTAGCTTATTAGGATTTATATTTCTTTTTATTCCTTTAAGTTGACTACTTAGCCAAAAATGGTTCCACAAGCAAACAGCAACAAAAGGCACTGAGAAAATTACAGCACCTTAATTAAGTCATTAATAAGTTACTGTAAAATTTTGGGAGCCATTGGATGTGGTGGAACCGCCCAACTTAAATTGGTTTAAATGCGCCTAATCGCTGTCGATACAGCAATTATCCGAAACACACTTAAAATAGTATAAGTCCGGTCATCCATCGAGTGTCCCTGGGACTCCTCAATTGATCCACGTCATGTCTCATAGCCATACACTAGGATTTTTTTCCACGATGGGAAAGCATCAACAAATATTACATTTTTACATACATACACGAGGTACGAGTTATTACAAGACATAGTTTGAAGTAAACTTAACAGTGCAGGTCAGACAGAGATTCTAGGAATTAAACATAAACGGTTTAGGTGGGATATGAGCGTTTAAAGTTTTCTTCTAAGGGTATTGCGAGACTCATAACAATACCCTAGTTTTTCGGGGCTTCCTCCTCGGTGGATTCCTGCGGTGCCTCTGAAAACAGCCACAAGGGATAACCCTGAGTATGGGGTACTCAGCAAGGCTTACCC
The DNA here is from genome assembly GCF_000263155.2 of Setaria italica. NCBI lineage: Eukaryota > Viridiplantae > Streptophyta > Magnoliopsida > Poales > Poaceae > Setaria > Setaria italica. Next base: position 23,019,557 of record NC_028451.1, on the reverse strand, counting down.
GACTAACCAATATAATAGTTTTTCTTGGAACTATATGATAGCTTTTTCGGTTTACTGGCTGACACACTTTTGCCCAAAGAGCTTACTAAAAGTGAGACCTTAGCTTTATCTTTTACTTCAATTAAGTTATTACCTAACCATTCTAAATGATAACAAAAAGATTATTTGCAAACAACAAGGTATTAAGTCATATAACAAAACATTAGTGGAAAGATATAGCATTCATGAATTCATACTACAATGCTCAACAGTGATCAAGTGCATTCATAACCGAGAATTGCGGCGATCCGGATCAAATTACATCCTGTAGGAGAGTATTCTGATCACCAGTTATATACGACTGTCCAGGTCGTACGTAATGACCTTTCGATTAGCAAATCCAAGGATTGGGAATAAGACTACCCGGACCCAGGGACGCACCCCCACATGGGACCCCACGTCTGGCCTGATCTCCATGTGAGTTTCAGGCACGCCCCTGCCAATCTCCAGCACGTCAAGCACGGGTACGAAGTATTCCCGATCAGAGGGTTTACTAACCTACCGGGCTTTACTGGTCCCATACCCAGTAAGTGATCAGATGTCATTCACTTGATCAAAGGTTAAGACAACGATCGGGCCTTAACCAAATTAATCTAGCAGACAGAATTACATCCTTAGCTTCTGTCCACCTTTTAACCTTCAAGCTACCTTTCCATACTTAGCATGTATGACCCAACATTTCATCTTAAGGTTCGGTAAATAAATTACTTAGGCAGCTAAGCATTTCTAGACTTGGGTTACTTACTAAATGTTTGAACAAGTGGCAAAGATGTCCTTAAAACAAGGTATGATAATGCACAAGAATGGGTTTCAATCAACTCCTAGACTTAGTGCATTCATATAGAAAAAAAATAACCGATAATTGGACACATGAAATAATACTACCAAAATAAGTAGGTATAATGCACCGGGGCTTGCCTTGTTCTGTAAAAAAGTTAGCACTGTCTGAAGGATTGGCCTCGCAGGGGACCAACTCAATGATCTCTTCGAACTCCGAAGATCCTTCTGAAAATTCCGAGAAATCCACTTCCGACGCTTCGGTGTCTATGATAAAGCATATGCAGGGGTTAGTGATGCAACTTTTTGAATACAAGACTATACAACTTTCCTTCATGATAAAGTTGCAAGCCAATGAGGGACTATACAATTTATCATGATAAAGTTGCAAGCCAACACACAAAAACCCGAAAAGATTAACCCACCATTTTTATTTCCTTTACTAACCTTACCTAAGGCTCTTTCTTTTATTTTTAGAAAATGTTATAATTATTTTCTAGTCTTGAAACCTAATTTCCTATGAGTTAACAATAATTGTGATTATGAAAATGTTATTCCATATTTTATGCATTTAATAAAGATTAAGTATTTATTTAAATACCTTAAAAGAAAGGCATTAAACAAATACCTAAATTTTTATTATTTTTCCTAGGGTATAAAAATTTTAATGCATAAAGGAAAATAAAACAATCCTAATAAAATTGGTTTCACTAATTTTGGACACCCCTAGAAATTTCTATGATTTAAATGATGATAACCGGATTTAATCTATTATTCTACAAAAGGAAATCTAAATTTTTCACGGAAAAACCCCCGGCCTACTTTTCTCACGCACCCCCTTCCTACCCCCTCTCTCTAACACTGGGCCCGTAGCTCGGACCCACCCCTTCTCCTATTTGCTCTACCCGCCGGCTTCTTTCTCCTCTACTGGGCTCACTGGGCCGTTTTTCATTTTCTTTTCCAAATCTTAACCCGGCACCGGCCCAACGGCCCATTGCTCCTTTTCCTCCTTCCGCGTAGCTTCTGGCCCGCCTCCCTAGCCTACCGGTCTGCCGGACCTCACAAGCCCCCGGCCTTCCAAGACGGCCCGATGACCTCGCACCGGCTCCTGGGCCTACAGGACTCCAGCCCACCCGACGCCTTCACCCGGCCGGCTTCCCTTCTTCCCTTTCTCCTCTGACGCGCGGGCCCGCAACACCAGAGCCTTCTTCTTTCTCACGCCAAAACGGAGCGTGGCAGGGGGCGGCGCGGCTCGTCGTCCGGCGTCCCACCGGCGATGGGGCTAGGCCGGGGAAGCATCCCCAAGCCCTAGTGCACCTGTGCGCGGCGGTAGCTCCCCGGGAGGTGGCTGGAGCCATCCTCTCCACGGCGGCGGGCGGCGGCGCTAACGGCCGGCCGTGACTAAGCACGACAACGGCGCAACTTACCTCATCGACTACCCCTACAGCTTCCTAGTACCCTAAGGACTTACCTACGACTGACCACAAGGAAAGAGAACGACGGCAAGGAGGTGCTCACCGTGAGCAGGAGGTGCGGCGGTGGAGGGCAGAAACGACAGCGGGGGCACGCCGGCGGAGAGGCTGGGCAACAAGCTGCTAGGGTTGTTTGTGGGGTGTGAGTGGAGGCGTGGACGGAAGGAATTGACGAGAGCTGCGGTGTGGTGGAGGAATTTTGCTCAACGGCGGCGGTGTGACAGAGAGGGGTGGCGGCGGTAAAAAGTAACACGGTGAACACGGCGGCAGGAGCGGTAGCTATTCAAGAGACTTACCGCGCGCATGGTCGACACCGTGGCCTAGCCATAGACTCGCGTGGCGCGGAGGTGGCCTAGCTATTGTGCTGGACAGCGGGGCAGCAGCGCCGGCGGCGACATGTCGTGCTCTGCTCTGTTCCTTTTCCCCCTTTGCTTTCCTTCGTCAGAAAATTCAGACCCTAATCACGGTCGATTTTGAAACCAACGGTCCCAAGGTCCTTTAAGCAATGTTGCAGATAATCTCGAGCTCTTCAAGTTTTATTTTGACTCTTGCCCGAGATAAACATCGCAACTTGGTGAAATTTGAATTCTTTTCTCAGTTTAACTGAACCCCTTTGAATGCTCTATTCAGTTCGACAGTCACTTGATCAGAGCCATTTACCCATCTTTGAAAATACTTTCAGGGGCCTAAACTTATTCTTTTTAGTCCAACTTCCATCCATTCGTGTTCTACAACTTTCAAAGATTCCATTTTGCCCATAAACACCTGTACCCTTTGCACTACATTTTTCTGAAATTTTCTCCAAACTCAGCCATTTATCACTGTTTTGAGACTTAGGAAAATTGCTGATTGAGTGACTCAACCGAAAATGGCAAAGTGCCAAATTTAGGCCTCAAATTAAATTTGTTTCCTTTGGGGTTCCTGATCAACAACACGCTGGTATTCTTGTCCAAAGTCTATACTTCAATATTGTATAGTTGCCCTGATACATTTATTTGGAAAATTTGGCAAAAATCAATTTCGAAAATGGACACTTGTGCTGTTTTTCTGAAAATCCTATTGTCGGACAGTGAACAGTACATTTCGGTTTTAATTTTTCCTTTGGCTTTCTTAAGATGTTTAGGACCAGGTTTTTATCTCCAATTCTTGATCTCCAAGTTCTAAGAACTCTTATCCTTCCATTCCATATTTTTGCCCAATTTTTCTGAATTTCGAATTCAAAATTCAAATTTTGGTCAAATTTGACTTGAATTCGACTTTTAGCCAATTTCTTCTCTCTTTCTTCGTAATTTGCCTTTAACTTTTCTGAATTGCTTTTGATGGCTAAAACACCAGGTGTTACATTGGATTACCACAAAAAGAATTAAACGCATATTATCACCTAAGGTAGCATGCACTTAGCTATTTTTATCTCAAAACTTACAATGATTCTGATGGTGAAATTTTGCCAGCAGGTTGAAGGTGTGTTACAGAGGCTTTGGTGAATTGTTCATAATTTTTGAAGAAGGACAACTATTTCCCCTATTTATCTCCTATTTAAACATGCTTTACAAGGAAGGTGGGTTTCTTTCTGATTATGACCACAACCCATATTTTTCCTATAAACTACCTCTCAAAACTAGGTTACTCCAAGTGGTTTCATATTTTTCTTAGCTCTAGATTAAAACTTATGCAAAAAGGAAGATTTAACCCTAGATTTCAATTATAAGGTTAAAACAGTAACTTTAAGTTCTACTCCAGGGCCCTAAGTATTTTTCTGAGCTTCTACTCATTGAAACATTCACCACAGAGATGGATTTACCTTTTTAGTATTTTTCTTCTATTTACTATGATTTAAAAGGCCTAAGCAAGAAATAAAACCATTGGATATTATTTACAACAGTAACATGGCAAACTTATTTTTGTAAGAAACTAGACACAACAAGGATTCCAACAAAAGTGGTTTGACATTTTTCTGATTTTTCTACGATTTACTGGGCATTTACAAAGTTAAACCTTTTTCTGCCGATTTAAAACCATAAACCGAGGCAAACTTGCATTCTACCCCTCACGTCTACGGTTTATTTGCGCAGAGGTTCCTAGGTTTTGCGCCTAGGCCCCTGGAAAGATTGGGGAAGACACAATGTCATCCCCGGGGGTGCGCACGGCGGTGGCAGTGAAATCTCATGCGATTCGCGACGGGGATCGGGCAACAAGTGGCCGGGGAGGCGTAGGGGCTCACCTGAGCTCGACTTGGCGGAGTTGGGGTGACGGAGATGGCCGGCGAGGGTAGGAACGTGGCGGCGGTAACTGGGCTTGGCGGGTGGCGGTGCGAGCGGTGTTCCGGCACTCCGGCGGCGTTGGGAGGGCAACGAGCGGCTCGGGGACGTGCGCGGAGGGGTGGCGGAGCAGGCGGAGAGGTCGTCAGAGCGCGGGGCGACGCGGAGGTGGGAGCTCCATGGGAGCTTTAGTGGCGGCGCAGTGGAAAAATAGGGGCGCGGCGGACGGGAGGTGACGAAGGGTGGCTATGACGGCGTGCTTGGCCCTTTTATAGGGGACAGGTGGAGTAGAGGGTCGAGGAGGGGCTCCGAGCGCGAGAGGATAAGGCCGGGGAGAGCTAGTGCGCGGGCGAGGCGGCCATTGGCCCTGGAAGTGAAGCTCCGGGTGCATCTCGTCGTGATTGGCCACGGGCAATATGTAGTGTGGGCATCCGGTTTGTCAGGCGGGCGAGGAGGAGCGGCAAGGCTCTAGTTGGGTGAGTGGGCGGAGGCGTGGGACGACGGCGGCGTGGTGGCTTCTCCGGTGAGCGGGCAAACCTTCGATTGGCGGGCGTGGGTGCACAGCAGGGGCAAGGGATGTGCTCGGCCGATGATAGGGTAGCGGGGAGATTCGTCGGGTCTTGTCGCGGTGCTGGTTGGGTGTCGGGGCTCCCATCCTGTCGCTTCCCCACCAGGGATAGGGCGCCGGCGAGCTGCCGGTGGACGGCGGGCACGCGGCAGGCGGCGCGCGGGCGAACATGCCCGGGCGCGCTGGCGTTGAGGCAAGGCCGGGCAGCACACGAGATCGACTTTGGGGGACCTACATTCGAGATTTTCAATGTAAACGTTCGAATATCCCTTTAGTAAACTTGTAGTCCTATGCTCATAGTTCAAACTTTACTGAAGGTGTTTGTATAGATTTTGAAAGGATTTGGAGATAACTCAAGCCATAGTTTGCCAAAAATTAGAGATTTCAGCCGATTTGGTGAAATTTCAGGAGTTTGGCTATCTTTGACTCGACTTTTGGACAGCTTCTGATTTGAATTAGACCAAGGTGCTATTGAAGGAGTTGCTCGTCAAGGAGTTCAACTTATATTAAGGGCTTTTCTCGAGTTTAGTTCAAAAATTTGGAGGAACACACTCGCCAAGAGGTGCATTCTGGGCGGTTTCCAGATTTAGAGCTAGAATACCCAGAGGGCTGAGTTGACTGTTTTACCCAATTTTGACCAAGTTTTTGAGTAGGTTCGGTTTCGATTTGGGCCTGGGTCAGTGTAACAAAGTTGGAACACACTCAAGGGACTACAACTTTTATTAAAGGTATGACTTGAGGTTAGATACAAAATTGTGAGATAATAGGTTGCAAAGTTGAAGGAAAACTTGAATTTCAGGACTTAGGTTGTTTGTAGGGTTTTATTATGCTCCTGATTTGATTCTTGTTTTTGACCTTCTCCCACTCCGAATTAGCCAAAGTATTATTAACAAAAGTTGTTTTAAACTAAAATTTTTACAACTCTTATTTAGGCAAAATTTTAAGTTTGTACATAAAAACTCAAGTTTTACATTTAACTCCAAAAGGAGCTTTTTAGGGTCAAAAAGGACATTTCACCTCTTTTGCTTAGTGACTAATGACTTGTTTAAGTTTAGTTACACCTAATTAAGGCAGAGTTGTTACACACAGGTGGAGCGCAACCACAATACTAACTTCAACTTTATTTCTATCTTCGCCCGGTCTCCAAGTTTTATTTCATCAGTGATTCATTCTCAAGTAACTTGCCATGAATATAGAGAGGTCCTATGTCTCGCGAGCGATAGGCAATCACTCAACTTCTACCGTTCTTAGTTAAGCATGACACTTCTATCAACCTACACATGCTAGTATTGACTTGAGAGTCCTAGGGATCATGCAACTAAGGTTTCATTTAACTCCTAGGAACTTAATGCATAAAAGTAAACACATATTTAAGATAATTGCATACTTTTCAAATTAGGAGTTATGCTCTAGGGTTTGCCTTCCAAATTAGCCTTCGGCTCTTCTGAACTTTGGTTCAGGTTTTGGGATGCTTCAACTGGAGAGGCTTCACGCCGCTCACTCTCGGGCGTGGCAATCAATTCATACAGACCATTGACTAGCGGGTTATCTACATGAAAATGCATATGTATGAGTTGATTGAAAGGTGATGACACATGCATGAAGCCAAGTTTAGAGAGTGCAACAACTCAATCATAAAAGATTACGAGTTCCAGCAGAGCATAAAAACATAATCTCTCTACACAAGAAATATGCTAAGGGCTAAAACTATCGCAATAACATACTAGAGGCCAATAAATGACATATACAAGCAACCATAGAGATTCTACTAGCAAAATTTTCAGGGATGAACATGCTACTGATAAAGAGCATAAAGAATAATTTGTGGGCCTACAAAACCTAGTAGCAAGTATCTTTAATCAATAAACTAGCTTTTAACATGAATAAATGTTCAGAAAGCATCTGTTGATATATGAACATAAATCATTTACAGAAGCTTACTGACAACGCAAACACATTACTATAAAAGTTTCAGCATGATTGGACTTCCACACAGTTTATTAAAAATCAAACATTACAAAAACTGCAAATAATAAGAATAATTTATAACTAGAGTTATATTATCAGTTTAGTGCTAAAAACTTTCCAGAATAGTTTTCCACACTATTGTATACTACTGTGAATTTATCAGGATTTTATGTGCATGAGAACTATTTATTTCAAAATAAGGAGATTAAGCAACATGCATTTTAATAAGCAATAGAAACACATATTTCACAAGAACAAGTATTTTTAATAGTTATATATGAGCATGAGGAAGCCAAAAAAAATTATTTTGTATTTTTATCGATTTCCTATGATTTTATATGGATTTCCAAATTTTGAGCCCTTTTCAAATAAAACTAAGGACAAAAAGAAAAAATACTTTTGCATCTACGCCCCCCAAAAGAAACTTTAACAGTAGAATAGCCCTTCCTTTTTCACTACAACCCCTGGATCTTTCACTTAGGCCCCTTGACAAACTTCCACCTCACACTTAAACCCAACCCTTTAACGAAAAACGGTGCACCAGCGCTGGCGCGGTGGCGTGTTTCCCCACCGCGATGACTACCCCTTCGCCGTCCCTATGACCTGGTGCACCTTCTCTCCCTCTTTTCTCCTCAACTCTCTAACCCTAGCCCCCACTTGACTGGCAGTGGCGCACGATCGGTGGTGAGATAGCGAATGAGTACGGCAACTACCCTAAGAAGATGAAGCAGCGAGCGCTAGGGCACTAGGAGCTCACCGTAGCTCCATTTGTGGGGTTAGTAGGGCAAGAGGAGGATGGAAGGTCAGGGTTTGATGGTGGGGTGGAGCTCGGGCGGCCAGCGGCAATGGCAGCCAATGGAGCTTTAGCTCCTGGTGTTTTGGGCCTGGTGTAGGCCAACAAGTGGTGGAGGAGGTAGCTGGAGGGGTTGAGGAGTGGTGGGCGGTTGTGATTCGAGAATGGTGGGGCAGGGGCGGTGGATTAGGCTGGCGGTTGTAAGGAGCTCGCTCGGTTTGTTTTGCTTTGGTTTTTGGCCGTGGCGTGGGAGTGAATGGAGAGGGAAGGCGAGATCGGCCGGATAAGGAGGAGGTAAAGCCAAGGCACGGTCGTCGGTCACCCTAGCGAGCAGTGGCGGCTCAGGCATGAGCAGTGGCGGCTCAAGCATGAGCAGTGGCAGCGCAGGTGCGATCGTGGTAGGGATGGCGCACCATGATGCCAGCGGCATGGCGTGAGCGGTATGGCATGGCGAGGTGGTTGGCGACGAGATGGTGGCAGTACGGCGCGCGCACGAGTGCTGACGGGCGCACGTGTGTTGACTGAGAGGCCAGGCGGTGGAAACAGGCAGCGGCATGGTGGGGGTGGAGGCTCGCCCTTGCCATTTGTGGCAGAGTAGCGGTATGGGAGGAGGGAGAAGAAGGTGATGAGTGGGCCCACGCTATTTTTCCTAAAATAACTTTCCCTCTTCAAAAGAGCAAGGTGCAGCTAGTCAAAAATTCCCCAAAAATACCCATTGGAAAGATAAAATCACAAAGAACACAAAGGAGCTTGAACCAACCCCAAAGCTAAAAAGGATTGCCCAGCATTTGAAAAGTAAAACAGTTAAAATTGTAACTTCACTGAATTTTTATGACTAGCAAACATCAGCCAAAATTATGGAAAATTCTGTAAATTCATCATTTTGCATCAAGTATTTAAATAAAATAAAAGGAGCCATAGTTATATTGCAAAAACCAAAGTTTCTTCACAGAGTTGCATTTGAACAATAAATGTCAATTTAATAGAGTTTAAACTGATGCAATGACATGATGCTCATTATGCACTAATGAAGTTTTCTAATCCTAGGTTTAAGTCTCTCAAGACCATGATACAAGCATGGGAAGACGAAGAAGAGAAGAAGATCGAGCAGTTTGAATCTACTCGTAATAGAGGCCAGAACAACAACTAGAGGAACGGTCAAAGTAACGGCAAGAATCGCAATGATCGCCCCAACGACAATTGAGGCAACTAGTCGAGTGGTCAAAATTGCAAGAGGAGGCTAGACAACACTGTTGCGGCGATGTCCTAGTCCTCCAAGAAAAGCGGTGGAAGTCAAGAGAGGACTCCTTTCAAGGAGCTCCTGAAAAAGCAGTGCCCATAGTACCCACACTCCAAGCATTCTGCGATGGATTGCTATAGCCTTTGTAGAGTCATGAAAGATCTGCCAGAACCTTTTGGAGCAAAATACAAAGGCAAGGCGAAACAAGATAGAGATGAGGATGACAATAGGAAATTCCAAAACCCGTCCAACACAGTCAACGTCATATTTGGCGGCACTTCAGGTACTGCTACCAAGCGGTCCCAAAAGCTAACCCTCCGGGAAATCATGTCCATTGAACTAGCAATGCCTATGTTCCTCAAGTGGTCCGAGGTGCTAATTACCTTTTCAAGAAAGGATCAGTGGACTAGTTTCTCCGACCCAAGATGCTACCCTCTCGTCTTAGACTTTGAGAAAGATGGGCCTCGACATAATAGATATGCTCACCTTGACGAACTCTCCATTCTACGGGATCGTCCTGGGTAATCCGGCTGTACCCCTAGGTCAGGTGGTTTTGCCAGTTACTTTCAGGAACAAGGACCATTACCGGACTGAGTACATCCGATTTGAGGTAGCTGACTTCGAGACATCATATCATGCTATCCTCGAAAGATCAGCACTGGCTAAGTTCATGGCCATCCCGTATTAAGTGTACCTAGTATTCAAAATGCTGGGACCCAAGGGAGTACTCTCCTTGTGCGGAAACTTGAAAAGATCATACGACTGCGACACAGAAGCGGTGCAGTTGGCAGCGACTACTCAATTGCCAAAATCAATGATGCATGTATTTACTGCCTCCAATAAACTATCCCTGATAGAACTCAAGATCCTAGAGAAGAAGTCGGGGGCAACCAAGGTCAAACCAGCAGGAGAAGTCGATATCAAAGCTATCGACCTTGAGACTGGCTACAGCTCTAAGACATTTCTGATTGGCTCAAGGCTGGATCCCAAATAGGAAGATGCACTCGTTAGCTTCCTTCGGGCCAACCAAGACATCTTCACATGGAAGCCATCTAATATGCTGGGGATGCCCAAGGAGTTGATCGAGCACTCATTGAATGTTGATCCCAAAGCTACGTCCAAGCGACAACGACTACGCCGATTTGCCTAAGACAGGAGAGAAGCCATCAAAAAAGAGTTGGCCAAATTACTCGTGGCTGGCTTCATGAAAGAAGTCTATCATCTAGAGTGGCTGGCCAACCCCATCTTGGTGCGAAAGAAGAATAACAATGAGTGGAGGATGTCTGTCGACTACACAAACCTCAACAAGCACTGTCCAAAGGATCCCTTCGGGCTTCCTAGGATTGATCAAGTCATCGACTCGACGGCTGGGTGCACTCTACTCTGTTTCCTTGACTGCTACTCAGGGTATCACCAGATAGCTCTCAAGGAAGAAGACCAGATCAAGACCACATTTATCATCCCGTATGGAGCTTTCTATTACACCACAATGTCCTTCGGGTTGAAGAACGTAGGAGCCACATATCAACGAGCCATTCATGAGTGCTTCAAGAACCAGCTACACCGCAACATAGAAGCGTACGTGGATGATGTGGTCGTAAAGACCAGAAACCCCGATGACTTCATCCCGGATTTGGAAGAAACCTTCGCAAGCCTGTGAGCAACCGGTGAAAAGTGAGAAATTGAGTACTATTTTTACACAGCTATAGCGTCTGTACCGGTTCCGGAAGAGTGAAGAAAAAGGGGACCCAACAAAATGCGTGTTCGGTGTACCCACTGAAAAATTACTCGGGTTCATGATCAGTCATTGAGGAATTGAGGCTAATCCTGAGAAGATTGCTACCATCACCAACTTGCATGCTCCATCGTGTATCAAGGATGTCCAGAAGCTGATGGGATGCATGATGGCCCTCAACAGATTCATCTCAAGACTTGGAGAAAGGGGTCTACCCTTCTTCAAACTCTTCAAGCGGCACGATAAATTCTAGTGGACTGAGAAGGCAGATCAAGCCCTTCAATAGTTGAAGGACTTCTTATCAAAGCCACCGGTCCTCACAGCACCTACTTCCAATGAAGACTTGCTGCTATACATCACCTTGACCACTAATGTCGTTAGCACGGTGATCGTGGTCGAAAGATCGGAACCAGGCCATGTATACAAAGTATAGAGGCCTGTCTACTTCGTCAGTGAGGTGTTTTTAGATGCCAAAACTAGGTACCCGCTAGTACAGAAGTTACTATACGCAATACTACTCACCTCGCGGAAGCTACGATACTACTTCTAGGAACACAACATCTCCATCATCACAGTCTTCCCCTTGGGAGACATACTCCACAAAAGAGATGCAACAGGAAGAATCTCCAAGTGGGCAATAGAACTCGGAGCCTTGTCTCTAGAATTCAAGCCAAGGACGACCATCAAGTCGCAAGCACTAGTCGATTTAATGGACAAATGGCGGGAAAATCAAGTACCCACACTGGTAGAATGCCCAGAACATTGGGTCATGTACTTCGATGGATCGCTCAAGCTTGAGGGTGGTGGCGTAGGAGTACTCTTAATCACTCCCAAAGGCGAACAACTCAAGTACATCCTATAGATCTTCTGGGAGGTATCCAACAATGAAGCTGAGTATGAAGCAATTCTGCATGGGCTCCGCCTAGCAGTTTCACTGGGAATCAAGCGGTTGTTGGTCTATGGCGACTCACTGGTAGTTATCAACCATGTCAATAATGAGTGGGATCGTCACAAAGATAACATGGATGCATACTGTCGTGAAGTACGCAAGCTGGAGAACAAGTTCTCCGGTTTGGAGTTCCATCACGTGGCTCGTGATAACAACGTAGCCGCAGACGTCTTGTCCATGCTCGGATCTACTCGTGCCCAAGTCCTAGCTGTGTTCTTCATCCATGAACTACACAAGCCATCCATAGTGGAGCCGGCACCATCTAAAACCACCAATCGAGGCAATGATACACCAGATTGGGAGGTTATGATGATTGACGTAGATTGGAGAACCCCCTTCATCGGCTACATTAAGGAGCACAAGTTGCCTTTAGATAAGATAGAAGAAAAGCAAGTCTCAAGGCGTGCCAAGAACTACGTCCTAGTCAGGGATAAGCTCTACAGACGAGATGCATCATCAGGAGTATTCATGAAGTGCGTGTCACGCGAAGATGGCAAGGGCATACTGGAGGAGATTCACAAAGGCATCTGCGGCAACCATGCATCTTCAAGAATGATTGTGGGCAAAGCTTTCAGAGCAGGCTTCTATTAGCCTACAGCTTTCAAGGACGCCGAAGAACTAGTCCGCCGGTGCCAAGGTTGTCAATTCTTCACCAAGCAGCAGCATGTCTCTGCCTACAAGCTGATCACTATACTGCCCTCCTGGCCCTTCGCATGCTGGGGGCTAGACACGATTGGCCCTCTGCCTACAATGACTAAGGGCTTCAATCGAGTACTCATGGCAATTGAAAAGTTCACTAAGTGGATCAAGGTGAAGCCAGTAACCTGCCCGAAGGTAGACAGAGTACTCGACTTCCTTGATGAGATTGTTCATCGCTACGGCTTCCCTAATCGCATCATCACAGACCTGGGCTCGAATTTCAACAATCAAGAGTTCTAGGAGTAGAACAGTGGGATCGACGTCCGGTATGTCTCTGTCGCTCATCCATCGGCCAATGGCCAGGTTGAGCGTGCCAACGGGATGGTACTAGAAGCTCTCAATAAAAGACTACACAACATTGTCAACACCAAAGGAGGCAAGTGGCTCAAGGAGCTACCCAATTTCCTCTAGAGGCTTCACACGCAGTTGTGCAAGCCTACAGGGTACTCACCCTACTTTCTTTTCTACGGATCAGAAGCCAGCCTTCCCGTTGACGTCATGTGGAAATCTCCACTAGTCGAGCAGTATGAGGAAGGTGCGGCTGAAGAAACAAGGCATCTGGACTTAGACAGCCTCGAAGAAGCTCGCTATGCAGCACTCGTCCAGTCAACAATATACCTTGAAGGAATTTGCCGCTAACATGACTTCAAGGAGCGTTCGTTCAACACATGCGACATGGTCCTCAAGCGTATTCAAGACACCAAGGGGCTGCACAAGGTAAACTCGCCATGGGAGGGTCCTTACATCATCTCCAAGGTCACTGGACCTGAAACATATAGGCTCCAAACTCTCACCGGCGAAGAAGTTGACAACTCGTGGAACGTTGAACACCTGTGTCGATTCTACCCATAGTCTAGATACCCATGTAAATTGGCCACCGGCCCCAGTTGTATATTTTAATAAAGTAGAGTTAATTTTTGTCACAAAAGACTAGTCTCTGCCAACTCGCGGCTTGTATTCACAAGTCTGCACAATAAATCTTTCGGTTTATTCAACTCGTTGGATAGCAGCAACTTGCACAAAAGCAAGCCTCCACACACAATCATGAGCTTGTTCACTCCTAGAACAAGTCTGTCCATCGATGGTCTTCACAAAAGAAGCCGTCAGCTAACTTGGGAGTTACCCATACTACCCGAGTTATTTTCTAGACAAGTCTGTCTAGTCGCGGCTTGTAAACAACAAGTTTGCAGTTCCAGGTCTTCGGAGCACAACACCCGAGCAACCCAAAGAGGTTGCTAAGGTATGCTCTAGCTGATGAAGTCCTGAAGAGTCTACTCGCCTAAAAGAGTTTGACTATTGGATACACGAGTACTGGCACTCCACAAAAAGGTGTTACATCTTAAAGGTACTCTACATAGTGTATCTGAAGAGGCTTACACGAGTAGCCTTGTGCGCAGACCCTCACAACTACCACATGAACAAACATCAGGGTAGTTCGCGAGATGCACTAAATCGAAAAAGATTCACACAAGTCGACAAGCAAACAAAAAATTGTGACAAGACTTCAAAATAATTTACATTACATACACATAACTTCTTTATATTACAAACATTTGTTTTTTGCAGATTACTCAAGTTCTATTTGACCGGCTACTTCTTGAGCAATAGGAGCCATCTCCTCCAGATACTGCTGGAACTGCTCATCAGAGCAGTCCTCGGCAATGCCTTCTGCCATAGGGGCCAAGTTGGCTTGTGCGTAGAATGACTTCACCATCACCAGCAGTTGCTTGGAGACGGACTCCTCCATCTTCTTGACATAAGCGGTGATCTTGTCGGGTACACCCCTGAGTAATTCTACCAAGGGATAGGGCTCCACGCCTTCCTCCGGGGGCTCCACCATGTCAGCAACGGTTTGAGTGGCTTCTGTTAGCTCCTTGAGAGCAAGATCTTTGGCCACCAATGCAGGCTCCTGCGCTTGGAGTCCCACCATTAGATCTACAAGTTGGACCTCCCCATCTTTGCGCAGCTTCTTCTCCTTCTCAAGCTTGTGCTCCAGGGTTTCGTACTTCATGGTCAACTTGTCGTACTCATCCATGACTCGGTAGTACGTGTTGTGCCAGTTCGTGGCGCAACCCTGGAGATTCATATTCTCCTTGGTGACCTCTACAAGAACAAAGGAAAAGAACAAGTCAATATCACCAAGGCAAAACAAGTACTCGGAGACAACAGAGGATAACAACCTATCCTCATTTTGGTTCCTCAATCCTTTGTTGAGTTTCTGGAGGTAGTCCTTCTCCTCCGCGGCATCTTGCATGGCATTCCGGTACTTGGTGGCTTGCCCGTGATACCTCATCAGTAGCTGGGAGGAATATTACTGCTCCTCGGCTAGTTTCCACTCCAACACCTCGGCCAGCAGGATGGTGTCCCCATACCCTTCGAGGTACTTCGACGTATTGTGGGAGCGCTGAATCAGTTTCTACAACACAGAACCAATTTCAAGATAGAAGTAAAACTTACCTGTGTATACTCACCTACTTAGCGATACATATCCATCAGCGTTGCCTCAAACTCCACAGTGGCCAAGGGGTCGGCTATCAGCGCGATTTTCTCCAGGTCCACCATGGGAGGAAGCAGAGTGTCATCATACTCCACATGCTCCCTGGCATCCGGCACACCGAGAGGAACCAGCACCCGGCTAATCAACGGACCAGCCTCTGAATAGTTGACAGCCCCACCTCTGACGATGGGTCAACTGCCAACACCTGCAGTGCCCCAGCAGCCTTCATGTCAGCTTCTGGCTTAGGGGCTACACGTGCAGCCTCGACTTCACCAGTGGCCGCCACTTCCACCTGGGCCTCTGGCTCTGGCTCGACCTCTGGATTCATCATCATGCCTACCAATTCCGTCACCACCATGAAAGTACTCTACGCGATGGGCTCAGCCTCCAGTAGCTCGGGGGCTAGCACTGCAGGAACATTAAGTGACGCCAACACGTTGTACATAAGAGCTGCGACAAGAGATACCGCACCTGGGGCAACCTCAGGTGCGGGCTGATCCTCCGGCAACGGAACTGCAGCCTCCGGGGTGATCTCTTGGGCTGAGCGGCTACTGCCATCACCCTCAGACTTTGAACTCGGATCCTTAGCTTCCATGTTGTTGGATTTCCAGAAACAAGACATGTGTTACAACACACTACTCGGTGACACAAATTACACTCAGTACACGGATACTTACTTGGTGGACCTCTTTATCCTGATGAAGGGCCTGGTTCCCAAATGCAGTCCCTTGACGGTAGGCAACGACTTCTCTGGTGCGGCTCACCAAATCACAGTTGGATCATTGCCAGCCTCAGTTGCCATCTCCCCCCTTTGGGTACTCGGCGCCAGCACTTCCTCTATAGTCGGCAGCCTCTGCTGCACAACTACTATAGTCGTTTCTTCCGCCTCTATTTACACCTCGACTACCTATAAATCAGCCATGTTAGAGTCAAAGTGGTGGTACAACAAAAAAAACAAGAGTACTCGATCCCTAGGATCTTGTCAGACAAACTTACTGGAGGTGGGACTTCATCGGTCGACAACTTCTTCGCTGTTCGTTTGACGGCGACGGTGCATGCCTTCTTCGGCCACTTCGACTTCGGGAATGTCCTTCGCCGCATGCTTGGACATCCCAGATGATGACCCCACCTTGTCAGATAGACGGGGCTTGACAACATACTATTCAGCAGCCTCTGATTTAGAGCTACTAAAAGAGGACCAATCTGGCGAGTCCTCCCTTTCTCCCTCTTTCTCCTCCTCCTCGAGCACCCTCTGCATAGCCACAAGGGACTGCTTACGGGGCATGACATCGGCACTAGGCGGAGGAGGGTTGGAGACATACAAGTTTAGTTCATCCTGCAAATAGAAGACAAGTCAGCAAAGTGACAGATGCCAAAAATAGTACTCAGGGGCTGCAGGCCACAGGTACTTACAGGATTTGGCGGGTTAGCAGTGCATGCTCTCACAAGATCGCCGGGATACCCTTGACATGTTTGAAGAAGCGTTTCTAACCCACCATTACTTCATCAGGGGACAGCTCCTCCGATGTCATCCACGACGGGTCATTGAGATCCGAGTAGACCTACCCTGCTGTGCAACGCAGCTACAGGGGCTGGATGCGCTTCCTCATGAAGCTGAGGGCCACATCGATACTGGTTAGCCCATTCTTCTTGAGTTGGGTGATCTTTGCAATCAGATTCAACAGCTAAAAGCCATTAGCAGTACTCGGCTCATCCAGCCAGTGGTTGTTCCACACTGGACGGTGGCCGGTAACCTTGGGAAGATGAGGCTCGTGATTTTCGATGTAGAACCACCGTTGCTTCCAACCAGAATGGGAGTTCATGAGTTCATACTCAATGTACTAGCTCTTGAACTGCTCCCGAAGCTGGATCCCTGCCCCTCCGACTACTTCTATGTGGTCCATCTGGGGTTGGGGCTTCACTCTGAAGAACTTCCTAACTAACTGGAAGTGGGGCTTAATGCCCAGGAAGGCCTTGCAGAGGTGCGCAAAGGTAGCAATATGCAAAATGGAATTGGGGTTGAGGTGGACTAGCTCCAGATTGTAGTACCTCAAAAGACCTCGGAAGAAGTTGGATGACGGCAGAGCCAGCCCACTCTCAGTGAAGTGTGCGAAGATGATTGTCTCATTCGGGTAGCTCTCCAGAGGCCATGGATTGCCGGTTGCTTCCCTCCAATCTGCAAACTCCTTCTCCTGGAGAAGATTCACATTCACTAGTACCTGGATTTCCACCTCTTTGAAGATGGATTTTTTTTCCAGGCGCAAGCTTGAGTCGGCGGTGCCGTATGGTCGGTCTTCCCATACTTGGGCGCTGGTAGTTGGATCTCCTTCTCCTTCTTGGCGGCCTTGCACTTCTTGATCTCCGCCGCCTTGCTTGAGGATGCTTTCTTGGGCACATTGCTCCAATGGTCTTCTGGCGCATGAGCTAGATGGATAAACAGTGGGGGGTGGTGGCGCTTGGGAACGACATGCAGCGGCGCTAGGGCAACAGTGCTCGGGGATGGCATGCGGCAGCGCTAGGTCACAGTGAGAATATGAACAGGTGCACTAGCTCGGGTAAATGGAAGGGATAAGTCCCTCCAGTATTTATAACCACGGTGCAGTTAACCGAATGACGAAAATTACAGGGAATATTCCATTTTTAAAGCCATTGGTTATTGCTGGAATAGTTTCTAATTTTTTCGAAAGAGATAAGCTTTCTGAAGCCAAATGATCACATTGACCAGTGGTTGACCCTTATACCTAAACTAGTCATGTAACGGCTCGGGAGCTGTGGGCTATGTGCCCGTTGGGCAAAAAGTTTTTTTTGGGTTTTAAGGGAAAAAAGATGTGAAATTACAAGATTAACCCTCAGCCTGATTCTTCGATTCAACCTAAGGCTTGGGGGCTACTCCATATGGAGTGCGATTTTCATCGCACTTCCATATAAGTTTCAAGATTCAAGATCAAGTTGATTGAGGCTTGAGCAACTTCTAGCCATATGGTAGTACTCGAGCACATTCAAAGACTCAATCTGATGGAGTACTCAAATGAGCACCACAAACTAGTCAGAGACATCTACAGAAATACTCGGGACTGCTGCATTTGACTAAAAAGTACTCGAGGGCTTGTCGGCCATACATCTATGAGCCCACCGGTAGGTTTGGATAGTCCTACAATATGGGGTTGTACACCAAGACATATTAGACATGGACACTACGGTGCAGGATGGCGTGGTCTACGTGGAGGACAAGGACTAGTCGAGGATTAGGAAACTACTCGTAGCAATTAGAGTAGGACTCTCTAGTTGAATCCGACTAGTACTCTTGTAAAAGAACTGACCTGTAATCCTGCCCCCAGCAATATAAAGTGAGGCAGGGACCCCCTCCAAACAATCATCAATCAATACAATCCAACCAACACATAGGATGTAGGGTATTACTCGACATAATTGGCCTGAACCTGTCTAAATCATGTGTTCGAGTTCACCTTTGAGTTCCTAGTCTTGGCGAGCCCCGTGCATAAAACACTATCTCGGGTAATCGCTCAGTAGGTTACCAGGTCTAAACACCGACAGATGGTGATTACAAGAACTATCCTTTTGAGGCCAGTAACACCATTGTAGTCACCAAAGTATTAAGTGTCCAGCTCAAAGAGGAAGAAAAAGCACAGAGGTTAAATTTATTTCAGACTCAAGCCAAGGTAAATAATAAGTTGATCTAGTTAATCATTGATGGTGGTAGCTGCCACAACCTTGCTAGCAAACAAATGTGTGAGAAATTGGGACTGACTAAGATAAAGCATCCTCATCCTTATCATGTTTAATGGTTCAGTGATTGTGGAGATGTCAAAGTGCAATATATGGTGAAGGTTACCTTCAGCATACATGATTACACCGACACCGTTGAATGTGATGTTGTGCCTATGGCAATGTGCCACTTGCTGTTGAGGAGTCCGTGGCAATTTGATTGATGTGCTATGCATGATGGATATGAAAATACATATGCTTTCAAATGGCAAGGTAAAAGAGTTAAGCTGCTGCCCATGACTCCCACTCAAATCATAGCAACAAACATGCAAAAGAAAGTGAGAGAGTGTGAAGGAGAAAAGAAAAACTCTAGTGTTGTCCACAACACGGTGAGTGAGCACCACAAACCCAACATGAGTGGTAAAACTAGAGAGCTTGAGGAAAAAAGGAGGGTCATGATAGCAAAAAAATCAGAAATGAGAGACAATCCCCACATGATGCATTTTGTGCTGCTGTACAAAGATGCAATTCTTTCTACTAATGACATGACCCCTCTTCCTAGTGTTGTTTCTAATGTGCTGCAGGCTTTCTATGATG
Source organism: Setaria italica (assembly GCF_000263155.2). NCBI lineage: Eukaryota > Viridiplantae > Streptophyta > Magnoliopsida > Poales > Poaceae > Setaria > Setaria italica. Next base: position 23,000,239 of record NC_028451.1, on the reverse strand, counting down.
TTTTCCCAAAGGAGATACCCGCTGGCCTACCTCCACTTCGCAGGATTGAACATCAAATTGACCTCATTCCAAGAGCTTCACTTCCAAACCGGCCACTGTACCGCACCCATAAGGAAGAAACAAAGGAAATTCAGCGACAAGTGCAAGAACTACTCGACAAAGGGTATGTGCGTGAAAGCCATAGTCCTTGTGCTGTCCCTGTTACTCTCAAAGAAAGATAGTACTTGGAGAATGTGTGTTGATTATAGAGATATTAACAATATCACTATCCGATATCGTCATCCCATCCCTAGGCTTGATGAACTTAGTAGTGCTATTATTTTTTCTAAAATTGACCTATGTAGTGGATACCATCAAATTAGAATGAAGGACAGAGATGAATGGAAAACAACATTTAAAACAAAATTTGGTTTGTATGAATTGTTAGTGATGCCTTTTGGTTTATCTAATGCACCAAGCACTTTCATGCGCTTGATGAATCATGTTTTGAGGGCTTTCATTGGAAAATTTGTGGTGGTTTATTTTGATGACATTTTGATATACAGCCGTACCATGGAAGAACATGTTGAACATATCAAAATGGTTCTGGAGGTGCTTAGAGCTAAAAACTTGTATGCTAACCTAGAAAAGTGCACCTTTTGCACCGACAAGGTTGTGTTCTTGGGCTTTGTTGTTTCAGGACAGGGGGTAGACGTGGATGAATCCAAGGTTGAAGCTATCAAGTAGTGGCCTACTCCTGTCAATGTGAGCCAAGTGAGAAGCTTACATGGTCTTGCCAGCTTCTACTGGTGCTTTGTGAAAAATTTCAGCACCATTGCAGCCCCATTGAATGAGCTAACCAAGAAGGGTGTTGAATTTGTGTGGGGTAAGTCACAAGAAGCTGCTTTGCAAGAGCTAAAGAGATGTATAGCTTCAGCTCCTTTGCTTGGATTGCCTGATTTTAATAAATCTTTTGAAATTGAATGTGATGCTAGTGGGATAGGCATAGGTGGTGTCTTGATGCAAGAAGGAAAACCCATAGCATACTTTAGTGAGAAACTAGGCAATGCTCAATTGAACTATCCTCTTTATGACAAGGAGTTGTACACCCTAGTTCATGTGCTTGAAACTTGGCAACATTACATTTGGCCTAAAGAATTCATTATTCATTCTGACCATGAAGCTCTAAAATATTTGAAAAGCCAGGCAAAACTGAACCGTAGGCATGCCAAGTGGGTTGAGTTCATTGAGTCCTTCCCTTATGTTGTCAAGTACAAGAAAGGGAAAGAAAATGTTGTTGCTAATGCTTTATCTAGAAAGAGTGTTTTGCTAAATCAATTGGAGGTCAAGGTTCTAGGATTAGAGAACATAAAGGAATTGTATGCCATTGACCTTGTTTTTGCATAACCATATTTGAAATGTCAAGAAGGGAAAAGGTGGGACAAGTACCATTTGCATGATGGTTTCTTGTTTCGAGCTAACAAATTGTGTGTTTTAGATTCGTCTATTCGTTTGGTTTTATTGCAGGAATTACACATGGGAGGATTGATGAGTCACTTTGGAAGAGAAAAGACTTACTTGTTGCTGAGTGATCACTTCTATTGGCCTAAGATGAGGCATGACGTGGAGAGGTTGGTGCAGCGATGTACCACATGTCACAAGGTGAAGTCAAAATTGAACCCCCACGGTTTGTACACCCCACTTCGAGTCCCAAATGCTCCTTAGGGAGGGATTCAGTTTTTGTTGTTGTTCATAGGTTCTCTAAAATGGCACATGTAGCTGACTTGTTTTTCAGGGAAGTTGTGAGACTACATGGAGTGCTAAAAACCATTGTTTCGGACCATGATGTTCATGAGCTATTTCTGGAAGACTTTGAGGGACAAGCTTGGAACAAATGGAGGTGGTGAATCGTACACTCTCCATGTTGCTGCGAACAATGATCAAGAAGAACTTAAAAGAGTGGGAAGATTTCTTGCCACATGTTGAATTTGCATATAATAGGGCAATCCACTCAACAACGCAAATGTGCCCATTTGAGGCTGTGTATGGTTTCAAACCAATCACACCCTTTGACTTGCTACCATTACCACTCCAAGACCGTGCAAATATGGAGGCTTTCAAGAGGGCTGAATATGTGAAGAAAATACACTTGAAGACAAAGCAAGAGATTGAGAAGAAATCTGAGGACTATGCTGCTAAGGCAAACAAGAACCGCAAAAAGATGATCTTTGATCCTAGGGATTTAGTATGGGTGCATCTCCGAAAGGATAGATTTCCTGAGAAGCGAAAGTCAAAGCTGCTACCTCGAGGAGATGGGCATTCAAGGTCCTTGCAAGGATAAATGACAATGCCTACAAGATTGAACTTCCAAGAGATGATTATGCGGTGACCAACACGTTCAATATTGCTGATTTGTCTCCTTTCTTTGGCCTGGAGGGATCAGAGTCAAGGTCGACTCCTCTTCAAGAAGGGGAAGATGATGAGGACATCCCCAATGGTAGTCAACAAACCATTGTTGAAGAGCATGACTCTTCTTGCACTACATAACCATGTGCTGAACAAGAAAACAATGTCAACAAGGGGGCAATGACTCGGGCGAGAATTCAACAATTGCAACATGAGGTGAACTCGCTTCTTACTGACTATGAACATGCATCTACTAAGAATTATTTACTACCTAATAGTGGTGCATTACTTGTGCTCAGGTTTGAAGAATATGCAATGTATGGATAGTCCACTTAGTGCTCAAAGAAAAGCAACTTGAAGATGGCGTGTCGCTATTCCAGATTTTGACTTCCAAGTTTCACAGTGAATTCTGTACCACTCTTGGTGGATCCAACCCAAGTATTATATATGGATGGAGAATTGGTGAAGTCTATTTCAATATGGAACAAATGGCACGTCCATTCGAGCTTTGTCGGTCGAGTTATGCATATTTTGGTGAACACTTGTCCATAACTCTGTTTCTGCCGAACTGGGCCAAAACCAACCCATTCAGCCCAATTAAGAGGAATTATCCTAGTATAAATGCACCTCCGCTCCTTCCTGAAACCCTATCCATAAATTGTACTCAAAAAAATAGAGAAGCCAAGTGCTGTTTTCCTTAGGGTTGTGCCATAGCTGCCCCCTTGAGGATTGGGAGTTTTCTCTTCCACTAGTTCTTGTGTTTCCTTGTGATTTGCAAGAGCTTGTATCTCTACTTTGTGGTTCAGGTAGACACTGACCAAATCGTGTGGTTGGGTGAAATCATTTGTCACATGTTGCTTCTTGAGCAGCTATTGATGCCATCGATTCGTCAAGTTGCACGGGTCAAGTTATCCCGACGATCCTACGACGAGAAGATCGGGCAAATCCAGCAACGCCCCGCATCACCTTCTCGTGGCATCATTGAAAGACCTTGTCTAAATTTTGAAGACAATGGTTGAAGGTTTTCCCATAGACGGAGAAGTCATCCATGAAAACTTTCATGATCTCCTCAATCATGTCCAAGAAAATAGACATCATGCACCTTTGGAATGAAGCGAGTGCATTACACAACCTGAACGACATCCTATGACAGGCATACATTCCATAGGGGCATGTGAAAGTGGTCTTGCTTTGGTCATCGAGATGGATGAGGTTTTGATGATAACCAAAATACCCATCAAGGAAACAAAAGGGGTGATTTGCAAGTCGTTCCAACATCATCAATGAAGGGCAGCGGGAAATGATCCTTCTTTGTAGCCTTGTTGAGCTTCCTATAGTCAATGCACATTCTCCACCCGGTGGGGATATGTTGAGCGATTAGGTCATTCTTGTCGTTAGGAACGACCGTCATCCCTTCCTTCTTGGGCACTACCTGAACAGAACTAACCCACTCACTATATGGCACAGGGTAGATAATCTCGACGTGTAGGAATTTCAGGACCTCTTTCTTATGACATCCCTCATCACATTGTTTAACTTCCTCTGAGGTTTCCTAGAAGGTGTGATGGTAGGATCTAAGGGGATGCGATGGGTACAAAGAGTTGGGCTAATTACCTTGAGATCTTGGAAAGAGTATCCAAGAACGGCTCGACATTTCTCTAGGATGGTGATGAGTCTTGCAGATTCCTCTTCCGAGAGTTTGTCACTAATGATTACGGGAGACTCGGTGTCACTATGGAGGAAGGCGTAATGGAGGCCTGCGAGTAAGGGCTTTAACTTGATCGGACGTCTAGGGGGAGTCTCAAACTTGAATATGTCTATGGGTTCGGCAGGATCCTCCTCCTCTTCGATGAATTTTTTTAGCATCTTCTTCAAGGAGGGATTTTGGTGAATCAATAGGGAGAATTCCCATCACCTCTTTGATCAGTTCAGGATCAAGGGAAGGTTCTATCAAGGAGTTTTTGGCTCTAGAGATCTGGACAAAAAAGGTTTCCTTCCCTAACCAGACATCAAGCTTATCTTGAGTCGGAGCATCCATGAGCAACTTCTCGATGGGATGCCCGATCATTAGATTGAATTTTTGGACATCGAAAAACATGAAAGACAAGGATTGCTTCAACGTCTTCGTGTCTAACAGACACGTTCTACAAAATCCAATCTCCTTCTAGGGTTTCTCTAGAGGAGGGCCGGAAAGTTTTGTCAGTTTGAACCAACGGCTCATCTCCCAAAAGCGGCATCGCGCATTCGCTAGAGATGATGTTGGCTCCAACAGTGGGATTATAGAGGATGTTTACTAGGTTTCCTCTTACCACACATAGAATGGTTGATGGAGGGGAGCTGATCTGGAGAACTTCTGACGATAGCTCTAGCTCTCTCAACCACTCACTAGTCATAATGGTCATTAGCTTCGTATCATTTTCCCTAAGGAAGGTGGCTTCTATAGGATCTGTAGGAAGGATGGGAATCAACAGCTTCCTCATGCAGAGGTAATTCGAGGAGTTTTCAAAATCTTCAAAAAGTTCATCCTTGAATTCGAAAGGGAGCCCCAAAGGTTGAATTTCTTCTTCCTCCGAAACTCATGGTTCGAGACAGGGTTCTAGGGCTAAATTTAAGGATATGGAAGGTGAAGGATCGGATTCGGCCACTAGAACATCCTCATGGCTTGACATATGCTCTTCTCGGGAGGGTGTAGAGTCGGTTACGAAGGAGGTGTTTTCGCCTTTTCGGTGATACGATCTAAGATTTCCTACCTTCGGCTGGAGTCTTGTGGGCGAATGACCCTCCAGCAGTAACGTCAAGGTAAAGGGTGGATTCCATGTCGAGACCCATGTAGAAATGTTCAAGCAACACATGGTCAGGGATTGACAGGATAGGACTGGACTTCACTAAAAGTGAAAATCTAGCCCAAGCCGCACCTATGGATTCCTTCTCATTCTACTGAAAGCAGAGGATATCCCTTCGTAGAGCGATGACACGGGACTGAGGAAAGAACGAAAGACAAAACTTGTCTCTAAGTCTATCCCAGCTGTCGTTCACGCTTCCTACAGTTTATGTGTACCATTGTTTGGCCCCTTCTACAAGAGAAAAGGGAAACAACCTCCACCTGAGGGTATCATGTGACATGCCCGCGATGACATAGCACGAACACACTTGCTCAAACTCTCACAGATGGTGGTATGGGCTTTCGTTGTCTAACCCAGAGAAGCAAAATTCCTAGACCAAAGCGATAAGGTCGGAACGGAGTTCATAGCCGGATGTAAGAATTGGGTGTTCAGATGGGGGTGGCTCAAAGAACTCGCCCCTAGGAGTAGAGGTTTTGGATAGAAGGTTGCTCCATGATAGCGGGGGTAAAGGTAGAAGAAAGAAAACTAAAAAGATACGAGGATGACTAGGTAATAAGAAAGATACGACAACCGTTCCCTAGCAACGACGCCAGAAAGCTTGTTGGTATATTTAAGGAATGCTAATAAATCCACAAGTGCGCGGATACCGTTGTAGCTTTCACCTCAGAGTATTCCAAGGGAACGTGTGTGTACTAACTCCTAGTTTAGTCGATCCAAGATCACACCAAGATAGGTGGCGAGGGTAGAGAGGATTCCTAAAGGTAGCTCTATGGGTGAGTTAAAGGTCGATCTCTCGGGGTCAAATACTCGCTTCGGGAACCGGCTTACCGTGAATGAGCAGGCGCCTCTGGCCAATAGCTCTGCGCTATATCCGAACGTGGAGGATTACAAAGGACCAATAGGGTTGTCACCACCTATAGCCTACCTCTAGCAGCCCTTGGGATATAAGGAAAACGAAGGAGAACCCTTAGCCAAGACACCGTGTCTACGCTATTGCAGTCTAACTATGTTTGATGTCCCGTAGCAAACTACAACACTCAACCTCTTGTATGCCTTGCTCGCGCTAACCTTAGGCCTATTCTTTTATTTATTTATTCTCTATTTATCCTTGAGATTGGCTAAGTGTGTGTGTCATATTACCCTTATACTCCATCATGGCTTACCCCTGTACGAGTAATCAGTCTATTTCTTGAGCATATTGTCCAAGTTATGTATCCGATATCCTCTTTTACACCATGCCATTCTTTAGGAAAATATAAATAACGGTACCCTGAATACTCTCTAGGTGAAATGCTACAATGGTATATCCATGCGCTTATGGATTCATTCTCATACAGTAAGAAATACCAATAGTGATGATGATGAGGAAGAGGTGTACAATGTGAAGCACCGTAATGACAAGGAACGAGCAGGCAGTGACAGTGATGAGGACAGCGGTGATGGTGATGCTGATGGCAATAATGATGGTAGAGGTGGAAATGGTGATGAGGATGATGGAGAGGATGATGAGGATGAGGAGAGTGATGATGAGGATGTGGACAATATTGCTATGCCCATCATTTAGAGGCCTACCTATCCCTTTCATAGAGGACCGACAAATTATTTTGGGGATGGGATGACTAAGATAGTGAAAAGGTTGAGAGGAGAGGATCCATACAGAGCTCCTAAGACTACTCAAGAGTATAGATTTTGGACTCCTTTTCAGCAGGATCTCCACACCACTGTCATTCTTAGAAAGTCCAAAATCATGCATGAAGCACATTGGGTGGACTGGGAGTATATGGGGAAGAAGCATAATCCTATATTTGATGAAGTGATGAATGCTTGTGCCGAGAAAAGAATTAAGCATTTCATGGGGTTCAAGCACAGTTGGAACAAGGAAATCATTGCACAATTCTTTGCTACCGTGTACTTTGGGCATATTGCAAATGAGAGGGCAATGTTTTGGATGACCGAGGGTGACAGGCACCATATCACTTATCCCATCTTTGTATCTATGTTCAGAGTTGGAGATAATGATCACACCTATCATAGGCTCCATGATGAGGGTGTTCTTGAGACGATAAAGATGCACTTCATGTATCCCAAGAATATGCAAAATGCAAGTGCCTACGGGATCGTTTCAATTTAGCTCCAAATCAACATCATTAGGAAGTATATGGTTTTTTTCCTTTTTATCATGCTTAGTGATCCTTTTGCATTCACCTTCCAATTTTCATAATTCATTTCTTGAAACACACATAGTTTGCAGTTTCTGGTAGAAAATCACACTAATTATGAATACCTGGACCAGTAGTGGTACAATGCTTGTGGTTCATGTTTTCGTACCCTATGAAAGTGAGCTCCACAAAGACCTCTCAAAATGGAACTGGGCTGTTCTGTTTCAATGTGTGTTGTTTTGAAGCTATAGTAGTATATTAAAGTACATCCCACTTTCTACAACGTTTTCAGCAGTATTACTTTCATTATGATGAAAATTTACTAAAATTTTATTGATGATCTATGTTGCTTTTATTGCTGAAAATATGAAGAAAATGGTGATCAAGTAAAATATATTTTGTGTTTCTGTTGATGTCACGTATACACTCAAAATGTTTTTTTTCACGATTCTGTGTGTGTCCATGGCTATGATTGCACTTGTTGTTTTCCATTCCATATTTGTACTCAGTAGTGTACCGAATTTTTTTATCCAAGGTACTGATCTGTTGAGCCCTTGATCCCCTCATCTACCTGTATCTGATTTGTTTTCACAACTAGGTATTTTTATATTGAAAATGGATCGGAGGGCAGCTTGCTATTCTTTTGTCCTTGCATTCGTTTGGCACAATCATGAATTTTTATCACTGGATAAGCCATGCACATTTGTTAAATATGCCTGTCCAATTCCTTGTCCCAAGTTCTGAACCAATGCCTACTGTTTCAAAATGTTTGTAGGCTAGTTTGTGCTCAACCTTTTTCTTGTACCCTTTGGTTTAATTCTTTTTTCACATAATGGACCTTGTCGGAACAAGCAGATGGAAATGTCTGGTGTGCTGAATTTGGTCCTGGAGAAGGTGGAAGGCCTGATAAAGAAAGTGCAGCAACTAACAAGGGAGAACCAATAGCTCCGCAGCAGCTTCTCTAATCTATGCTTGGTGTGGGTGTTCTCAGTTTGGCATTGTTGTGCTTTGTGGAAGACCTCAAGCCCATCGGGCCCACAGATCAGCGATATGTCAAAGTGCGGTTATGTTAGTGTCGGGGATACATCCCCAATACCTGCAAGGAAGGAAGAAGTCGGACTCCTACTAGGATTCCCCTGTAATCCTACTAGGACTCGTCCCGTGTAATCCTACTAGGACTCCTCCTTGTAACCGACTAGTTCTCTGCCTCCTGGAGTATGTAAAGGAGGGCAGGGGTACCTAGGTCGGCAGGTCACACCTCAACACCCAAGCGCAAGGCGCAATATACAAACACCCCTAAACAAGACATAGGATATTACGCTACTCTAGCGGCCCAAACCTGTCTAAATCCGTGTCTCGTGTCCTCGCTTTTACCTTTAAGTTCTAGGTCCGGTGATCCCCCGCTACACATTCTGCTACCTCGGGTACCCCTTGGTAGACGGCCGGTATAAAACACCGACAGTTAGAGGATCCTTCCGGAAGTGGAAGAGGGCAATATGCCTTAGGTAGGCTTGGTGATGATTGATTCCTATATTGGTTTGTCTAGTTCATGACAAATAGGAAGTTCATGTTGGACGCTGCTGTACATAGAATTCTCATAGGGTGTGTTTGGTTGTTAGGCTAAGACTAGTTTGGCTAGAGTACTAAGCCTGACTCTAGCGATCCATTTTGTCCGTGTTTGGTTGGATGGCTTAAATAGCATGTATTACTATAGCTCGTGTTTGGTTGGTTGCATAGCCAATATAATAGCCTCACTATTTATTATAGGTGAAGTTACCCCTCATCTCTCCCTTGCCTTTTTTTTCTCTCCGCTCACTCACTGGTAGAAAAAGTGGCTTTAGTCCCGAGCCACATAGAGCTCGAAAATCCAACCGGTACTAATAATTCGGGACTAAAGGTCCTGACCTTTAGTTCCAGGTGGAAAAATCGGGACTAAAGGCACCTCTTTAGTCCCGATTGGTATTACCAATAGTTCCGGGTGGAATAACCGGGACTAAATGCACATCTTTAGTCCCAATTAGTATTACCAACTAGGACTAAAGGATTTTCACAAAAAATATTATAAATTCTTGGGAGGCTCCCACACGCACACGTCACAAGTCACGTGATTTTTCACACAAACTATGCGCATGTGCGGTGTGCGGGATTCAAACCCACAACCTCTTGCTTTGTGCGTAGCTTCCTTACCATCTCACCTACACAACACATCTAACTAAGTAGGGGATGCTATCTTTTTGTATTCATTCGCAGGGGACCCTTTAGTCCTAGATCGGGACTAAAGCCTTGAGGAGCTTTAGTTCGGATTTGTAACACCAACCGAGAGTAAAGAGATCTCCACGGACTATGAAATTAAGACCCGGGACTAAAGCCTTTTTATTCTCGGGTCCAAACCATTTCGGGATTTTTGTTGAGGATCGAAGGTCATTTCTCTACTAGTGACGTTACAAGTTAAATTGAAACACCTAATCCCCAATCGATGAAGCAAATGTGATATAAAGAGAAGGAAATTTTGTCCATGGGACATCCTCAATATATGGTTTTGTGTGAGACATACTCCATTTGTTGATTTAGTTGGCTGGACACTATGATTTTGTTTTTTTGTTTCCAACACACTGCAGCACATAAAAGGACCGTTTTACCCTAGTAAAGTTAGGCCCACCCATCAGCCCTCTACCTCTCCTTCTTCTTTCCTCTTTGCTTCTGTCGCTCTGGCAACATGAGCCACTCAGCCACATCCTACGCCCAACCCCTTCGCGTCACCGCTCTACAAGGCCATCGCACTGTATGAGGCTACTCAAGCTCGAACTATGGTGGAGGCCCAAGCTGGCAGCCTCGGGCCGGTGCCGCCTCTGTGCCTAGCGTATGGGAGCTCCTCCACCTCAGGCTGGTATTGCCTCCGCGCTCGACAGCGTCCCCTCTGCTGTGGCTGCGGAGGGGTATGGGGGTGGGTGTGAAATGACCCGAATTCCCATGTCTGAGAATTCAAGTCTCTGCACCTCTATGATAGTCCCAGGAAGCGGCTATTACATGCAATCCCTATCTTAGATAGTACAATTCCATACAAAAGCAAATGAGCGAAAAGAATCAATATAATACATTCAAATATTGTACAACATCTTAGCATATGCTGGTACAAGTCCATTAGGATTGAATCAAACATAAGAAAAGATCTATGAAACGCAGCGCGTCTATTGACAGCTCTTAAGTACCAAATCTAGGCTGTCAACTCTTGCATAAACACATAAAAGATGAGCATCAATAGTAGTGGTAGGAGTTATTTCTAACAAATTCCACAAGTGTTAGTGAATATTTGTATGTAGGTCCAATAACGAAGAAAACACACGTCAAGAGCAAGGAAACACACTCTCAACCAATCAGGAGCAAGCACACGGATTGAAGGGTCCACAAGCACCGTGTAACACCCTGTACCAACATGAGAACCCACCTAGCAGCCACCCAGCCAAAGGCAGTTGCCTGAGGTAGTTACCAGGGGTTGGCTGAACCCCTGGTTCGGTCGAACCGCCTTTGGCACTGTTCATCTCCAGCAGCCACGTGTTGCTCATTGACTCCTTCCCAACATCTGTTATGGTTGATTCCCCTGAATATTCTCTACCCATACCGACCTTGGAGCACTATAAATAGAAGAGTAGGGGCTGTCTTCTCAACACACCACTCAAGAGTAGAATTAGTGCTCCATTGCAAAGGTGAAGCGATGCCTAGCTAGTGCTTAGAGTAGGGGTAGAGTGAGGGATAGTTTGGGGAAGCACCAGGCCTGTCAGCGCTCTTCTCCAAGCTTGTACCTCTACGGATGCTGGCTTCCTTCGATATAAAGTAAGTCCGTATTTGTGATTCCTTTCTTATAGTAGTTCTTATATTTGAGTGAGATCAGTTCTCTTACTCGCAGGTTTGTCGCTCTGTATTTATACAGAGTGCTGTAGTTTGCTATGGGACATCAGACATAGTTAGACTGTAGTAGTAATCAATAGCGTAGACGTGGTGTCTTGGCTAAGGGTTATCCTTCATTTTCCTTATATCCCAAGGGCTGCTAGAGGTAGGCCATAGGTGGTGACAACCCTATTGGTCCTTTGTAATCCTCCACGTTCGGATATAGCGCAGAGCTGTTGGTCGGAGGCGCCTGCTCATTCAGGGTAAGCCGGTTCCCGAAGCGAGTATTTGACCCGAGAGATTGACCTTTAACTCACCTATAGAGCTACCTTTAGGAATCCTCTCTACCCTCGCCACCTATCTTGGTGTGATCTTGGACTGACTAAACTAGGAGTTAGTAGACACACGTTCCCTTGGAATAATCTGAGGTGAAAGCTACAACGGTATCCGTGCATTTGTGGATTTATTAGCATTCCTTAAATATACCAACAAGCTTTCTGGCACCGTTGCCGGGGAACGGTTGTTGTATCTTTCTTCTTACCTAGTCATCCTCATATCTTTTTAGTTTTCTTTCTTCTACCTTTACCCCGCTATCATGGAGCAACCTTCTATCCAAAACCTCTACTCCTAGGGGCGAGTTCTTTGAGCCACCACCATCTGAACACCCAATTCTTACATCCGGCTATGAACTCCGTTCCGACCTTATCGCTTTGGTCCAGAAATTTTGCTTCTCTGGGTTAGACAACGAAAGCCCATGCTGTGGCGGAACCGCCCAACTTAAGCTGGTTTAAGTGCGCCTAATCGCTGTCGGGGCAGCAATTATCCGAAACGCACCTAAAACAGCATAAGTCCGGTAGTCCGTCGAGTGTCCCTAGGACTCCTCGAAGGATCCACGACGTGTCTCATAGCCATACATCGGGATAATATCCGCGATGGGATAATATCAACAAACATTACATTTTTACATAAATATAAAAGGTACGAGTTATTACAGGACATAGGTTGAAATAAACTTAGTGATGCAGTGTTAGATAGAGCTCTAAGATTTAAACATAAACAGTTCATGAGAAGATGCGCAAGTAAAACTTATTCTCTAGGGTACTGTGAGACTCAGGTCAATACCCTAGGGCTTCGGGGTCTCCTCCTCTGTAGACTCCTGTGGAGCTTCTGAAAGGTAGCCACAAGGGGAAAACCCTGAGTACGGGGTACTCAGCAAGTCTTACCCGACTAACCAATATAATACTTTTCTTTGGAATGTATGCTAGCTTTTGGGTGTGCTTGGTTAACATAACTTTTGCCGGAAAAAAAGCTTACTACGAGTAATGCCTTAGTTTTATCTTTTATTGGGTTAAGTTATTACCTAACCATTCTAAATGGTAACAGAAAAGTAAAACGAGCATAGATGTTAAGTCATACATCAAATATTAATCAAAGGTATATACATTGCATGAATTGATACTACGATGCTCAACAGTGATCAAGTGCATTCATAACCGAGAATTGCGGCAATCCGGATCTAATTACATCCTGCAGGAGAGTACCCTGATCACCAGTGTTATACGACTGTCCAGGTCGTATCTGACAACCTCTCGATTAGCAAACTCAATGATTAGGAATACGACTACCCGGACCCAGGGATGCACCCCCACATAGGACCCCACGTCTGGCCTGATCACCATGTGAGTTTCAGGCTACACCCCTGCCAATCTCCAGCACGTCAAGCGTGGGTACGAAGTATTCCTGATCATAGAGTTTACTAACCTACTGGGCTTTACTGGTCCCATACCCAGTAAGTGATCAGATGCTTATCACTTGATCAAAGGTTAAGACAACGAATCGGGCCTTAACCAAATTAATCTAGCAGACAGAACTACATCTCTAGCTTCTGTCCATTTTCATTTTCCAAGTTATCTTCCATAAGCAATATGTATGACTTAAAAGTTTTGCTTAAGGTTGGTAAACCAAGCATGTAAGCAAGTAAGCAATTCTAGACTTGGGTATCTTCTAAGGTTTGAACAAGTGGCAAAGATGTCCTTAAAACAAGGTATGATCATACACAAGAATAGGTTTCAAGCAACTCCTAGACTTAGTGTATTCATATAGCAAATAACCTATAATTGGACACATGAAATAACGATTCCAAAAATAGATAGGTATAAATGCACCGGGGCTTGCCTTGTTCGTTAAAAAGATTAGTTGTCTCTGACGGGTTGGCTTCACAGGGAACTAACTCAAAAACTCCTTCGGACTCCGAAGGTCCTTCTGAAAATTCCCAATATTCTCCTTCCGGTGCTTCGGGATCTATGGCATAATACATGCAGGGGTTAGAAATGCAAAATTTTGAATAACAGACTACACAACTTTCCTTCATGATAAAGTTGCAAGCCAACAAGGACTATACAACTTATCATGATAAGTTGCAAGCCAACACACAAAAAATCCAAAAAGATTAACCCACAATTTTATTTTTTCTTATTTAACCCTCCTTATAGCTTTTTATTTTATCTTTAGAAAAAGTTATCATTAGTTTCTAACTTGAAAATCTAATTTCCTATGAGTTAAGAATAATTTGTGATTAAGAAAGTGTTATTCATATTTTATACATTTTATAAATATTAAGTATTTATTTAATTACCCTAAAAGGAAGGCATTAAATAAATACCCGAATTTTTATTATTTTTCTAGGGTGTAAAAATTTTAATGCATAAAGAAAAATAAAACAAGCCTAACAAAATTGGTTTCACTAATTTTGGACACTCCTAGAAATTTCTGTGACGGGCCCCGTGGGCCGATTCTCTTTTCCTTCCCCTTTCTCTGGCCCGACACCGGCCCACGGCCCTCTTTCTTTTTCTTTTTCTTTCGCGACGTCGGCCTGCTAGCTGCGCCGGGCCTCCGGCCTTTTTCCGATTTCGGCTGACCTCACGCGCTTCACTGGGCCACCAGGCCGCGGCCCAGCTAACGGCCGCGCACCCGGCCTCCTTCTTACCCCTCCTCTCCTTTCTTTCTCTGCCACGCGGGCCCAAGCAACCAGACACTTCTTCCTCCTCCCGCCAAAACGCGCCCGCGACAGGGGGCGGCGCGACTCGCCAGCCGGCACCCCACCGGCAGCGAAGCTAGACAAGGACGGCACCCCTACACCTTCACGCACCCGTGCGCGGCAACAGCTCCTCGGGAGATGGCCGGAGCCATCCCCTCCACGGCGACGGGCGGCGACTCCCTCGGCCGGTCGTGGCTATTCACGATGACGGCACAACCGACTCAAACAGCTACCCTTACACCATCCTAGGACCCTAAGGACTCGACTACGATTACTCAAGAAGGAAGAGAAGCAGCGCGAGGTGGTGCTCACCGTGAGCGGGCGGCGCGACGACGGCGGACAGAAACGGCGGTGGTTCAAGGCGTGACGGCGAGAAGGCTGGGCAACAAGTTGCTAAGGTTGCTGGTGGGGTGTAGGCGGAGGTGTGGACGGAAAGAATCGACGGGAGCTGCGGTGTGGCGGCGGAATTTTGCTCGGCGGTGGTGTTCAGCAGAGGAGGCGCTGGCGGCGGTAAAAGGACGGCGGTGAAAACGGCGGCGCGGGAGCGGTAGATATTCAAGTGTTTCACCGCACGCATGGGCGACACCGTGGCCTACCCGTAGGCTTATGTGGTGAGGAGGTGGCCTAGCTAGACGTGCTGGCGAGCGACCGACGACGGCGGCGGCGACACGTCTTGTTGCTCTGTCACCGCTCCTCTTTTCTTCTCTAACGCCCGTGATCTTCAGAGTTGAATTGCGGTCGATCTCCAATCCGACGGCCTCCAAGCGCCTTAACAGAAGTTGAAGATAAACTCAAACCCTTCATCTTTTGTTTTGGTTCTGACTCAAGATAATCATCAAATACAATTGAATTTTGATTTTGTTTCTCGGGTTCCTTTGAAGTTTACTGAAACTGATATTCAGTTCGTCAGTCACTGACAGTAACACTGATCTTACTTGGTGCTTCGATTTAGTGGTCCAATTCTTCTTCTTCCAGTCCAACTTCTTCCCAATTGTGTTCTACAATGTCCCAAGTTCCCATTTTGCTCAAGAACAAGTACCCCTTTCGATCTACATTGCTCTGAATTCAAGTCCCAAGTTGATGCTATGCTGCTGTTTCAGACTTAACCATTTTCAGATTGTCAGTTAACTGTGACAATGTGCTGACTTTGAGCTACAATTCGAAATTGTTCCCTTCCATGTTCCTGGCCAACAACACCCAAATCTTGTAGTCCAAAGTTCATACTTCAACATGGTATAGTTGTCCTGGTGCACTTATTTGGAAAATTCTTCAGAAATCAATTTCCAAAATGGACTCTGAGGCTATTTTTCTGAAATCCTATTTTCAGACGAGGAACAGTAACTTCAGTTTTTCTTTTTATTTCTTTGATTCCTCTGAGCTATTTAGCATCATTTTTTATCCAAATTATTGATCCCTAAGTTCTAATTACTCTCACACTTGCATTCCACATTTTTGCCGAATTTTTCTAAATTTCAAATTTAAAATTCAAATTTCGGCCAAATTTGACCCGAATTTGATTTTCGGCCAATTTCTTTTCCTTTTCTTCTCAATTTGCTTTTAATTCTCCAAAGTCATTTAAATGACTAAATTAGCAGCTATTACACATACCACCATCTGTGAGAGTTTGAGCAAGTGTGTTCGTGCTATGTCATTGCGAGCATGTCACATGATACCGTGGAGGTTGTTTCCCTTTTCTCTTGTAGAAGGGGCCAAACAATGGTACACATAAACTGTAGGAAGCGTGAACGGCAGCTGGGATAGACTTAGAGACAAGTTTTGTCTTTCGTTCTTTCCCCAGTCCCGTGTCATCGCTCTACGAAGGGATATCCTCTGCTTTCAGCAGAATGAGCAGGAATCCATAGGTGCGGCTTGGGCTAGATTTTCACTTTTAGTGAAGTCCAGTCCTATCCTGTCAATACCTGACCATGTGTTGCTTGAACATTTCTACATGGGTCTCAACATGGAATCCGCCCTTTACCTTGACGTTACTGCTGGAGGGTCATTCGCCCACAAGACTCCAGCCGAAGGTAGGAAATCTTAGATCGTATCACCGAAAAGGAGAAAACACCTCCTTCGTAACCGAGTCTACACCCTCCCGAGAAGAGCGTACGTCAAGCCATGAGGACGTTCTAGTGGCCGAATCCGATCCTTCACCTTCCATATCCTTAAATTCAACCCTAGAACCCTGTCTCGAACCATGAGTTTCGAAGGAGGAAGAAATTCAACCTTTGGAGCTCCCTTTCAAATTCAAGGATGAACTTTTTGAAGATTTTGAAAACTCCTCGAATTACCTCTGCATGAGGAAGCTGTCCTTCCTACAGATCCTATAGAAGCCACCTTCCTTAGGGAAAATGATACGAAGCTAACGACCATTATGACTAGTGAGTGGTTGAGAGAGCTAGAGCTATCATCAGAAGTTCTCCAGATCAGCTCCCCTCCATCAACCATTCCGTGTGTTATAAGAGGAAACCTAGTAAACATCCTCTATAATCCCACTGTTGGAGCCAACATCATCTCTAGCGAATGCGCGATGCAGCTTTTGGGAGATGAGCCGTTGGTTCGAACTGACAAAACTTTCTAGCCCTCCTCTAGAGAAACCCTGGAAGGAGTTTGGATTTTGCAGAATGTGTCTATTAGACCTTGTCTTCCTTGTTTCGATGTCCAAAAATTCAATCTCATGATCGGGCATCCCATCAAGAAGTTACTCATGGATGCTCCGACTCAAGATAAGCTCGATGTCTGGTTAGGGAAGGAAACCTTTTCTGTCCAGATCTCTAGAGCCAAAAACTCCGTGATAGAACCTTCCCTTGATCCTGAACCGATCGAAGAGGTGATGGGAATTCTCCCTATTGATTCACCGGAATCCCTCCTTGAAGAAGACGCTAAAAAAATTCATCGAAGAGGAGGAGGATCCTGCCGAACCCATAGACATATTCAAGTTTGAGACTCCCGCTAGACATCCGATCAAGTTAAAGCCCTTACTCGCAGGCCTCCATTACGCCTTCCTCCACAGTGACACCGAGTCTCCCGTAATCATTAGTGACAAACTCTCGGAAGAGGAATCTGCAAGACTCAGTACCATCCTAGAGAAATGTCGAGCCGTTCTTTGATACTCTTTCCAAGATCTCAAGGTAATTAGCCCAACTCTTTGTACCCATCGCATCCCCTTAGATCCTACCATCACACCTTCTAGGGAACCTCAGAGGAGGTTAAACAATGTGATGAGGGATGTCGTAAGAAAGAGGTCCTGAAATTCCTACACATCAAGATTATCTACCCCGTGCCATATAGTGAGTGGGTTAGTTCCGTTCAGGTAGTGCCCAAGAAGGAAGGAATGATGGTCATTCCTAACGACAAGAATGAGCTAATCGCTCAACATATCCCCACCGGGTGGAGAATGTGCATTAACTATAGGAAGCTCAACAAGGCTACAAAGAAGGATCATTTCCCACTGCCCTTCATTGATGATGTTGGAACGACTTGCAAATCACTCCTTTTGTTTCCTTGATGGGTATTCTGGTTATCATCAAAACCTCATCCATCTCGATGA
Organism: Setaria italica; assembly: GCF_000263155.2. Classification (NCBI taxonomy): domain Eukaryota; kingdom Viridiplantae; phylum Streptophyta; class Magnoliopsida; order Poales; family Poaceae; genus Setaria; species Setaria italica. Next base: position 22,982,380 of record NC_028451.1, on the reverse strand, counting down.
CCAAAGCAAGACCACTTTCACATGCCCCTATGGAACGTATGCCTATCGTAGGATGTCGTTAAGGTTGTGTAATGCACTCGCTTCATTCCAAAGGTGCATGATGTCTATTTTCTTGGACATGATTGAGGAGATCATGAAAGTTTTCATGAATGACTTCTCCGTCTATGGGAAAACCTTCAATCATTGTCTTCAAAATTTAGACAAGGTCTTTCAATGATGCCACGAGAAGGTGATGCGGGGTGTTGCTGGATTTGCCCGATCTTCTCGTCGTAGGATTGTCGGGATAACTTGACCTGTGCAACTTGACGAATCGATGGCATCAATAGCTGCTCAAGAAGCCACACGTGACAAATGATTTCACCCAACCACACGATTTGGTCAGTGTCTACCTGAACCACAAAGTAGAGATACAAGCTCTTGCAAATCACAAGGAAACACAAGAACTAGTGGAAGAGAAAACTCCCAATCCTCAAGGGGGCAGCTATGGCACAACCCTAAGGAAAAGAGCACTTGGCTTCTCTATTTTTTCAGTGCAATTCATGGTTAGGGTTTCAGGAAGGAGCGGAGGTGCATTTATACTAGGAACATCCATCTTAGCTGGGCTGAATGGGTTGGTTTTGGCCCAGTTCGGCAGAAATAGAGTTATGGACAAGTGTTCACCAAAATAAGCATAACTCGACCGACAAAGCTCCAATGGACGTGCCATTTGTTCCATATTGAAATAGACTTCACCAATTCTCCATCCATATATAATACTTGGGTTGGATCCACCAAGAGTTGTACAGAATTCACTGTGAAACTTGGAAGTCAAAATCTGGAATAGCGACACGCCGTCTTCAAGCTGCTTTTCTTTTAGCACTGAGTGGCCTATCCATTGCATATTCTTCAAACCTGAGCAAAAGGAATGCACCACTATTAGGTAGTAAATAATTCTTAGTAGATGCATGTTCATAGTCAGTAAGAAGCGAGTTCACCTCATGTTGCAATTGTTGCATTCTCGCCCGAGTCATTGCCCCCTTGTTGACATTGTTTTCTTGTTCAGCACATGGTTGTGTAGTGCAACAAGAGTCATTCTCTTCAACAATGGTTTGTTGACTACCATTGGGGATGTCCTCATCATCTTCCCCTTCTTGAAGAGGAGTCGACCTTGACTCTGATCCCTCCAGGCCAAAGAAAGGAGACAAATCAGCAATATTGAACGTGTTGCTCACCACATAATCATCTCCTGGAAGTTCAATCTTGTAGGCATTTTCATTTATCCTTGCAAGGACCTTGAATGCCCCATCTCCTCAAGGTAGCAGTTTTGACTTTCGCTTCTCAGGAAATCTATCCTTTCGGAGATGCACCCATACTAAATCCCTAGGCTCAAAGATCATCTTTTTGCAGTTCTTGTTTGCCTTAGCAGCATAGTACTCAGATTTCTTCTCAATCTCTTGATTCGTCTTCAAGTGTATTTTCTTCACATATTTAGCCCTCTTGAAACCCTCCATATTTGCATGGTCTTGGAGTGGTAATGGTAGCAAGTCAAAGGGTGTGATTGGTTTGAAACCATACACAGCCTCAAATGGGCACATTTGCGTTGTTGAGTGGATTGCCCTATTGTATGCAAATTCAACATGTGGCAAGAAATCTTCCCACTCTTTTAAGTTCTTCTTGATCATTGTTCGCAGCAACATGGAGAGTGTACGATTCACCACCTCCATTTGTCCGTCAGTTTGTGGGTGACAAGTTGTTGAAAACAGCAACTTTGTTCCAAGCTTGTCCCTCAAAGTCTTCCAGAAATAGCTCATGAACATCATGGTCCGAAACAATGGTTTTTGGCACTCCATGTAGTCTCACAACTTCCCTGAAAAATAAGTCAGCTACATGTGCCATTTTAGAGAACCTATCAAATACAACAAAAACTGAATCCCTCCCCAAGGAGCATTTGGGACTGGAAGTGGGGTGTACAAACCGTGGGGGTTCAATTTTGACTTTGCCTTTTGACATGTGGTACATCGCTGCACCAACCTCTCCACGTCATGCCTCATCTTAGGCCAATAGAAGTGATCACTCAGCAACAAGTAAGTCTTTTCTCTTCCAAAGTGACTCATCAATCCTCCCATGTGTAATTCCTACAATAAAACCAAACGAATAGACGAATATAAAACACACAATTTGTTAGCTCGAAACAAGCAACCATCATGCAAATGGTACTTGTCCCACCCTTTCCCTTCTTGACATTTCAAATATGGTTATGCAAAAATAAGGTCAGTGGCATACAATTCCTTTATATTCTCTAATCCTAGAACCTTGACCTCCAATTGATTTAGCAAAACACTCTTTCTAGATAAAGCATTAGCAACAACATTTTCTTTCCATTTCTTGTACTTGACAACATAAGGGAAGGACTCAATGAACTCAACCCACTTGGCATGCCTACGGTTCAGTTTTGCCTGGCTTTTCAAATATTTTAGAGCTTCATGATCAGAATGAATGATGAATTCTTTAGGCCAAATGTAATGTTGCCAAGTTTGAAGCACATGAACTAGGGTGTACAACTCCTTGTCATAAACAGGATAGTTCAATTGAGCACTGCCCAATTTCTCACTAAAATATGCTATGGGTTTTCCTTCTTGCATCAAGACACCACCTATGCCTATCCCACTAGCATCACATTCAATTTCAAAAGATTTATTAAAATTAGGCAATCCAAGAAAAGGAGCTGAAGCTATACATCTCTTTAGCTCTTGCAAAGCAGCTTCTTGTGACTTACCCCACACAAATTCAACACCCTTCTTGGTTAGCTCATTTCAATGGGGCTGCAATGGTGCTGAAATTTTTCAGAAAACGCCAGTAGAAGCCGGCAAGACCATGTAAGCTTCTCACTTGGCTCACATTGATAGGAGTAGGCCACTACTTGATAGCTTCAACCTTGGATTCATCCACGTCTACCCCCTGTCCTGAAACAACAAAGCCCAAGAACACAACCTTGTCGGTGCAAAAGGTGCACTTTTCTAGGTTAGCATACAAGTTTTTAGCTCTAAGCACCTCCAAAACCATTTTGATATGTTCAACATGTTCTTCCATGGTACGGCTGTATATCAAAATGTCATCAAAATAAACCACCACAAATTTTCCAATGAAAGCCCTCAAAACATCATTCATCAAGCGCATGAAAGTGTTGGGTGCATTAGATAAACCCAAAGGCATCACTAACAATTCATACAAACCAATTTTTGTTTTAAAGGTTGTTTTCGATTCATCTTTGTCCTTCATTCTAATTTGATGGTATCCACTACACAGGTCAATTTTAGAAAAAATAATAGCACTACTAAGTTCATCAAGCCTAGGGATGGGATGACGATATCAGATAGTGATATTGTTAATATCTCTATAATCAACACATATTCTCCAAGTACCATCTTTCTTTGAGAATAACAGGGACAGCACAAGGACTAAGGCTTTCACGCACATACCCTTTGTCGAGTAGTTCTTGCACTTGTCGCTAAATTTCCTTTGTTTCTTCCGGATGGGTGCGGTACAGTGGCCGGTTTGGAAGTGAAGCTCTTGGAATTAGGTCAATTTGATGTTCAATCCCGCGAAGTGGAGGTAGGCCAGCGGGTATCTCCTCTGGGAAAACATCATAGAAAGACTGCAGCACATTAGAAACAACACTAGGAAGAGGGGTCATGTCATTAGTTGAAAGAATTGCATCTTTGTACAGCAGCACAAAATGCATCATGTGGGGATTGTCTCTCATTTTTTATTTTTTTGCTATCATGACCCTCCTTTTTTCCTCAAGCTCTCTAGTTTTACCACTCATGTTGGGTTTGTGGTGCTCACTCACCGTGTTGTGGACAACACTAGAGTTTTTCTTTTCTCCTTCACACTCTCTCACTTTCTTTTGCATGTTTGTTGCTATGATTTGAGTGGGAGTCATGGGCAGCAGCTTAACTCTTTTACCTTGCCATTTGAAAGCATATGTATTTTCATATCCATCATGCATAGCACATCGATCAAATTGCCATGGACTCCCCAACAGCAAGTGGCACATTGCCATAGGCACAACATCACATTCAACGGTGTCGGTGTAATCATGTATGCTGAAGGTAACCTTCACCATATATTGCACTTTGACATCTCCACAATCACTGAACCATTAAACATGATAAGGATGAGGATGCTTTATCTTAGTTAGTCCCAATATCTCACACATTTGTTTGCTAGCAAGGTTGTGGCAGCTACCACCATCAATGATTAACTAGATCAACTTATTGTTTACCTTGGCTTGGGTCTGAAATAAATTGAACCTCTGTTCTTTTTCTTCCTCTTTGAGCTAGACACTTAATGCTTTGGTGACCACAATGGTGATACCGGCCTCAAAAGGATAGTTCTTGTAATCACCATCTGTCGGTGTTTAGACCTGGTAACCTATCGAGGGATTACCCAAGATAGTGTTTTAGGCACGGGGCTTGCCAAGACTAGGAACTCATATGTGAACTCGAACACATGATTTAGACAAGTTCAGGCTAATTATGTCACGTAATACCCTATATCCTGTGTGTTGGTTGGATTGTATTGATTGATGATTGTTTGGAGGGGGTCCCTGCCTCGCTTTATATTGCTGAGGGTAGGGTTACATGTCGGTTCTTTTACAAGAGTACTAGTCGGATTCAACTAGAAAGTCCTACTCTAATTGCTATGAGTAGTTTCCTAATCCTCGACTAGTCCTTTTCCTCCACGTAGACCACGCCGTCCTACACCATAGTGTCCATGTCTGACATGTCTCGGTGTACAGCCCCGTATTGTAGGACTGTCCAAACCTACCGGTGGGCACATAGATGTATGGCCGACAAGCCCCCGAGTACTTTTTAGTCAAATGCAGCAGTCCCGAGTATTTCTGTAGACGTCTCTGACTAGTTTGTGGTGCTCATTTGAGTACTCCATCAGATTGAGTCTTCGAATGTGCTCAAGTACTGCCATACGGCTAGAATTTGCTCAAGCCTCAATTAACTTGATCTTAAATCTTGAAACTTATATGGAAGTGCGATGAAAATCGCACTCCATATGGAGTAGCCCCCAAGCCTTAGGTTGAATCAAAGAATCAGGCTGAGGGTCAATCTTGTAATTTCACATCTTTTTCCCCTTAAAACCCAAAGAAAAACTTTTTGCCCAACGGACACATGGCCCACAGCCCCCGAGTCATTACACGACTAGTTTGGGTATAAGGGTCAACCACTGGTCAATGTGATCATTTGGCTTCAGAAAGCTTATCTCTTTCGAAAAAATTAGAAACTGTTCCAGCGATAACCGATGGCTTTAAAAATGGAATATTCCCTGTAATTTTCGCCGTTCGGTTAACTGCGCCGTGGTTATAAATATCGGAGGGACTTATCCCTTCCATTTACCCAAGCTAGTGCGCCCGTTCATCTTCTCACTGTGCTCTAGCGCCGTCGCATGCCATCCTCGAGCATTGTTGCCCTAGCGCCGCTGCATGTCGTTCCCAAGCGCCGCCACCCCCCACTGTTTATCCATCCAGCTCATGCGCAGAAGACCATCGGAGCATTGTGCCGAAGAAAGCATCCTCAAGCAAGGCGGCGGAGATCAAGAAGTGCAAGGCCGCCAAGAAGGAGAAGGAGATCCAACTGCCGGCGCCCAAGTATGGGAAGACCGACCATACGGCACCGCCGACTCAAGCTTGTGCATGGAAAAAAAAATCCATCTTCAAAGAGGTGGAAATCCAGGTACTAGTGAATGTGAATCTTCTCTAGGAGAAGGAGTTTGCAGATTGGAGGGAAGCAACCGGCAATCCATGACCTCTGGAGAGCTACCCGGATGAGACAATCATCTTCGCACGCTTCACTGAGAGTGGGCTGGCTCTGCCGTCATCCAACTTCTGCCGTCTTCTGGAGCTAGTCCACCTCAACCCCAATTCCATTTTGCATATTGCTACCTTCACTCACCTCTGCGAGGCCTTCCTGGGCATTCAGCCCCACTTCCAGTTAGTTAGGAAGTTCTTCAGAGTGAAGCCCCAACCCCAGATGGACCACATAGAAGTAGTCGGAGGGGCGGGGATCCAGCTTCAGGAGCAGTTCAAGAGCTAGTACATTGAGTATGAACTCATGGACTCCCATTCTGGTTGGAAGCAATGGTGGTTCTACATCGAAAATCACGAGCCTCGTCTTCCCAAGGTTACCGGCCACCGTCCAGTGTGGAACAACCACTGGCTGGATGAGCCGAGTACTACCAATGGCTTTTAGCTGTTGAATATAATTGCAAAGATCACCCACCTCAATAAGAATGGGCTAACCGGTATCGATGTGGCCCTCAGCTTCATGAGGAAGCGCATCCAACCCCTGTAGCTGCGTTGCACAGCAGGGTACGTCTACTCAGATCCCAATGACCCATCGTGGATGACATCGGAGGAGCTATCCCCTGACAAAGTAATGGTGCGTTTGAACACTTCTTCAAACACGTCAAGGGTATCCCAGCAATCTTGTGAGAGCACTGCGCTGCTAACCTGCCAAATCCTGTAAGTACCTGTGGCCTGCAGCCCCCGAGTACTATTTTTGGCGTCTGTCACTTTGCTGACTTGTCTTCTATTTGCAGGATGAACTGAACTTGTATGTCTCCAACCCTCCTCCGCCTAGTGCCGATGTCATGCCCCGTACGCAGTCCCTTGTGGCTATGCAGAGGGCGCTCGAGGAGGAGAAAGAGGTAGAAAGGGAGGACTCGCCAGATTGGTCCTCTTTCAGTAGCTCTAAATCAGAGGCTGCTGAATAGTATGTTATCAAGCCCCATCTATCCGACAAGGCGGGGTCATCATCTGGGACGTCCAAGCATGCGGCAAAGGACATTCCTGAAGTCGAAGTGGCCAAAGAAGGCACGCACTGTTGCCGTCAAACGAGCAGTGAAGAAGTTGTCGACCGATGAAGTCCCACCTCTAGTAAGTTTTTCTGACAACATCCTAGGGATCGAGTACTCCTACTTTGTTTGTTGTACCACCACTTTGACTCTGACATGGCTTATTTACAGGTAGTCGAGGTGTAAACAGAGGCGGAAGAAACAACTACAGTAGTTGTGCAGCAGAGGCTGCCGACTATAGAGGAAGTGTTGGCGCTGAGTACCCAAAGGGAGGAGATGGCAACTGAGGCTGGCAAGGATCCAACTGTGATTCGGTGAACCGCACCAGAGAAGTCGTCGCCTACTGTCAAGGAACTGCATCTGGGAACCAAGCCCTTCATCAGGATAAAGAGGTCCACCAAGTAAGTATCCGTGTACTGAGTGTAATTTGTGTCACCGAGTAGTGTGTTGTAACACATGTCTTGTTTTTAGGAAATCTGCTAGCATGGAAGCTAAGGATCCGAGTTCAAAGTCTGGAGGTGATGGCAGTAGCCGCTCAGCCCAAGAGATCACCCCGAAGGCTGCAGTTCCGTTGCCGGAGGATCAGCCCATGCCTGAGGTTGCCCCAGGTGCGGTATCTCTTGTCGTAGCTCTTATGTACAATGTGTTGGCGTCACTTAATGTTCTGCAGTGCTAGCCCCCGAGCTACTAGAGGCTGAGCCCATCGCGTAGAGTACTTTCGTGGTGGTGACGGAATTGGTGGGCATGATGCTGAATCCAGAGGCTGAGCCAGAGCTAGAGGCCCAGGTGGAAGTAGCGGCCACTGGTGAAGTCGAGGCTACACGTGTAGCCCCCGAGCCAGAAGCTAACATGGAGGCTGCTGGGCCGCTGCAGGTGTTGGTAGTTGACCCATCGTCAGAGGTAGGCTGTCAACTATTCACGAGGTGACTTCCTCCCTGCCTTCAGAGGCTGGTCCGTTGATTAGCCGGGTGCTGGTTCCTCTCGGTGCGCCGGATGCTAGGGAGCATGTGGAGTATGATGACACTCTGCTTCCTCCCATGGTGGACCTGGTGAACTATCGATAGATCAAAACTTTGCATAAATGTGTACATATCCATACGTTCGATCAGCCCATACCTTGTTCCTAGGCAGTACTGACTTACGAGGCCCATGCCCGCCCGTGTCTATCTCTAGATAGCTTTCCCTAGGTCCATCCACAGATATACTAGGGTGTAAACAGGGGCTACTAACCATCCACTATGCAGATCCAATACCGGAAAATGTGCACAAATATATAAAATAGGGCCTCAGGCCCTTAGGGTCTCCGACCCTCCAAATAGTCAACTCGTGCCAACCGGACTTAGGACTATGTGAAGGTCTTGCTCCAGCATACCCGTTGCCCACCTTGGCCCCTTAGGATGGATGACTAGGTTCAGCTAGCGGGGTTCGAATCAAAGCCTCACATGAATAGGCACTCCTGAATATTGTACCTTTTTTGCACACATGCCAGTACATGTCACAAGAAAGACTATCCCAATGAACCGGTCCTTACATGACCAGGTTAAGCGTTAGGGAAGCATGTCCTCCATAGAGGCTATCCTCTTACCCGTAGGTCCAATATACACCCTAGGGGTTTAGTTACTATCATTTTGTAATTAACTCAAAGGAAAAACCCTTCATAAGTCTTTTTATAAAAACATAAATATTTAAGGTGGGGTGTTAGATTCTTGGAGAGAATCCAACCAGGTTTTATTTCCATTTATGGGACGTGACTCAACTTGCCTAGCATATCTATTATAGGGAGGGTTGGAGGGACATGTGGTTTTTCTAGGGTGGTTTGGCCTGTGGCATTTCAATAGCAAAAAGGGGGAATCTAGTCAGCACGTATCCTAGAGAAATAATTTGGAAAATAATGCAATCCATTTTAAGGTGGTCATGTTATTACTCTTGCACTTAATGGGATAAAGTATGCCCTAGGAGTCCGGAATTGCCTTTATCGAAGAATCCTTAACGTCTCCTAGGGTGACAAGGTGTAACGACCGACCCCTAACCTTTTCCAGTTAGGTTCGATCTCAAGCCTTAACCTCAGTCAATCGCCCTGTTGACCGCACCTAAGTGCTTAGTCTTCCGCCAGTTCCGACCCCTGAGATCCGACCCCTACCGCTTCGTTCCTTTCCCGACCCTGGCGAGTTCCGCCCTCCGTCGGATCCGGCTGATCTTCCTCACCCGTCCGATCTTTTTCCCCGGTGGACCGTGAGATCCTTTTTCCAGATCCCCCGCGTCAGCCGCACTCGAGTTGCATGGCCGCCTCAGAGTTTTCCTACCGCGTGGCTCGTCTTCTCCGACGCCATCGCCCAGTTTTGTCTCTGGCGAGGAACAGAGTTGGTTCCCGCGCCCTTTTCCCCCAATGGCAGTGGAAGCCCTCTGCACCCCTTTCTGCAGACCCTCGTCTCCCGCGCCCATCATCATGATACCAGATCCCGGCCCCGGAGACCGATGTCGCCCGTCTTTTTCGTCCCTTCCAGCAACAGTTGCGCCGCCCGGTCGTCGCTACACGACGATTCCCCAACCGCCAACCCCAACCGCGGCCGCGACAGTTCCTTTCCCCGCTCTGTCAGAAGCCGCCCGACAATCTGTTGTTCCGCGCTCTCCCCCGTGCCGCGTCCGCTTGTTCTCCCACCTGTGCACCCTTGATCCTAGCGCCGTTTAACCGGTCGCTTCTATCACCTCTCCCGCACGACGACGCCCGCTCTCCGCCAAATCCCAACCACCGGTCTACCCGCGCCTACGCCGCCCTGACGGAGTAGCGCAATGATCGCTGGCGTCACCCCCGGAGTTCTGCAGCACCGCCCGGTTTGCTCAATCGCCGCCACGGCAGAGCACTCCAGTGCTTCTCCCCAGCTTTCGCGCCGCTTCCCTCCTCTCTCTCCGCGACGTTTCCGTTCCTCTGCTCCGGCAGCTATAAAAGGAATGCCCCCGTCGCCGGAGTTCCCTCCGCCTTTGTTGCTCTTAGCTTTCTCGCTACCTGCTCAAGCTTCTAGTGCCACCCACCCAGTTCTTGAGAAGTTCATCTCCCAGTTCCTCCTCAGTTCATCCAAGTCACCAGCAGCGTGCTCCCTTGTGCTGCGTAGAGCTCTCTTGTGATCCGCAAGAAGCAGCGCCGCCGCCGGAGTATCGCCAATCTTAGTCCCCACTCGAAGCTTTAGTTCCGCGCCCAAGTCTGCCTCTTCCCGACCCCAAGCTTTCCTTTCAGGAAGAAGGTGAGTGCCGACCCTAAGTCCGCTTCGCCCGACCCCTCCTATCCGCCCGACCCCAGTTCCGTCTCGTCCGACCCTCTCTGTTTGCCGACCCTTGTTCGCCTCGTCCGAGGGCTTGGCTGTGATCTTTTTCTTCAACTCGAGGGTGTAAGTGTAAAACGTGGGAACCCTTCAGCGCCTACGTCTGAGGATCCCAGTTATCACATCCTCTAGTTCAAGGATCAGACCACTAGTTCCCTTCCTACCCTTACCAATGATCATCATCAGCTCTCTCAACCAGCCTCAACCTCCTGCTCCTTGTCACGAGTTTCTGGGCTCAGGAGAGCCAGTGTTGCTGTCGACTTAAACGTTTAAGCTAACCCCTGCATTGCATTCGTGTAGAGCTGCATCTCGCTGACGGCTTCTACGAGCTGCACCCGGCGCCGAAGAAGAAGCTGTAGCCGAGTTCCTGCCCGCGGAAGTCGAAGCCGCCCCCGAAGTCGAGCAGTTTCCGTCCTCTTTGTTTGCAGGCAAGCCCCGGTTGCATGAAAATCCTACGTGTTCTCGCCAAACTTGTGCATGCCTTCCGAATAGCATGTTTGTGCATTTACGTCTAGGAGTTGAATGAAACCCTAGATGCATGACTTAATAACCCTTGATATGAACACTAGCTGTTGGACCGAGTAGCTGCATTGCTTAAATAGGAGACGGTAAAAGCCGAGTGATCTCCTGTCACTCGCGAGTTGTAGGAGTTGCATGTTTACTCTCCTGTTGCAACTATAAGGACGATGGACGGGGCAGGGTTTTGGGTAACACTTTGGTGGTCGGATGGTTGCCCCGTCTGCCTATGAAACTTGCTAAGGCCCGACAGTGGTGGTGTTCGTGATCAAGTGTTTGAAAGTACTAGCCTCATACTTAGTATGGGATGAGGAAGCCTAGTACCTGATTGAACCTAGACGTGAGCGGTCGCCCCATTGTTCTTGGAACGGAGTTTCCCCTGCTGGTTGTCGCACGTGGTGGCAAAGCGTGGTCACAGAACGGCAGAGACCGGGTCTGTGGAACCTTGCACCAAAGGAAATGGGCCCGACACGGGTTAGGGGATTGATGGGGAAGGCCGACACAGGAAGCGACCTCCGGGTGCGCGGATGTCGTGGGGCTAGGTTCACCATGCATGGTTAAAGAACTCGAATCGATTCATCTGCCTCTCACAGTTTGAGATTACTTGATCGCTATGTCCCCCTAAGTAAATAAGGAATCTAATGATGGCAATGTTGTTGTTTTTATCTACACACTTGATTGGCTCGATGTTTGCTTAGAATAGGTTGCACAACCTAGACTGGTAAGTAAATCTAGAACCGGAGCTAAAACTTGAAAAATAGGTTACTTAGTGCTTTTGGCAAAACAAACCCCTCAGCCAAGAAGCCTTGCATGTCTAGTTGGGAGAGTAGTTGGCTCCTCCCCGGTTAAGTCTTGTTGAGCTTAGTAGCTCAGCCTTGTTGTGGCTCCTGTTTTCAGGTGAAGTTGCAGCTTCCGACCCCTCCCTTGTTGGTGCTTGGCCGCCCCAGCTCCCGCCAGGCTGGACGGTTGAGTGGGACCCCTCCTCGGACGGCGAGGAGAGGACTCAGTGATGTTCTGGTTGGCCTCGCCCGGACATCCGACCCCGACAAAGTCTTCCGCTAGCTTTTCTCTGATCTTTGTTTGTAAACCCTAATGTTGGATTTTATGATGGAACCAAAATGAGTAAAACTGTTTAACTCAGTGGACTTGTTGTATTCTCTGTAACCGCTCACCTTCGCGTGGGTTTGCTGAACTCGATCCTGTTTAAGTGGTTAAATCGGATGAAGTCCGACGGCGCTTCGTGTTAGCTCGAGTTAATCAGGAGTGTCGCATGCTAGGCGGCTAAACTCTGATTAATCAAGCTAATCCGAGGTGGTTCCACCACACAAGGTATCAGAGCCGAGTTTAGCATATCAGAGAACCCAATGAGCACTAAACACTTCTTTGGAAATATAAAAGTTGCAAGAACCTTTCGAAAATCTCGTACAAACGTTAAGGATGACTTAGTGCGAGAGGCCCTAGGGGATTTTGGGGTTGTTTCAGGTGACTAATAAGTATCTGGTTATGTTGCTAACTCCTCCAGCACTTCGCCACGTCTATTATACGTGTGCCGAGTTCCGCATCACGAGTATGCGAGGGTTGATAGGGAGTTCCATTCAAGGGACCCTATCTTCGCGGTTGTTTTTCGCCCACGTCTATTATACGTGCGCAGGTTCCGTATGTGATCCATACGAAGGTTGATATGGTTCGATTCCAATGAACCTATTGGCAAGGTTGTTTCGCCACGTTTGTCATACGTGTGCTGATGCCGCATCATGAGTATGCGAAGGGTTATGTGGTTCTATTCGTAAGGAACCTATTTCCACGGTTGAGTGTTGTCCATGCAGCCTTAAACGCATGGGTGCCGTTCCTATAGTGAACGGTAATGTTTGAGAACACTTTCGTGGGTGCTGGCACGAAGGGTTCGTGTGTGTGTTGCAGGTTGCTAACCGCGCTCGTTAAGACGTTGCTAGAACCGACTAGTTAATATAGGGAGAGACGTATTGTTGCCTTGTCACCGGCGCTGACCGCGTAAGACCCAAGGTTCGGGCAGTTTTTTTGGTTAAGAGTACAGTAGGTCGTGCATGCGTCATACCGAAAATCTGTAATGTGGCTGTCCGACAGAGCTCTTTTGGATCTAAGGATTCCTAGTTCCTCTTAGTTGTTTTCAGATAAGCCCTTCTGCTTCTCTATCCGATCCCTGATCCTCGGAGTTATCTCACGTGGCTTCGGTTTTCTTGGTTCCAGATGGCTGCTCCCAGGCATGTGGTGTTTGGAGCAGACGGTACCTTCCAATCAACATGCCTACATTTCGAGGGGTTTCCCGCGATCTTGTGGGATACGTTGAGATGGTTTGGGTATCAGTCCCCACCCCTGTATTCTGGGCGGCTGTATGTGGAGCAGGGCATCCAGACGTGCCAGGTGCAAGCACTGGTGCCACCCCCTTTTGCGCGGCCCGACTGGTCCTCTCTGGGCATCATAGCCTACGGTCTTTCGCCGGAAGATACGTGGGAATCCGCCGCTCTTCAGTTGCTTACGCAGTTCTGTCAGTTCCACCCTGTGGAGATCACCCTGGACCCGATCGGTCTTTTTCCCGTCAGGAGTCGGTTGGACCCGGCCTGGCTGGACCGCATCGGAAACCTCGAGGTGTTGGCCACTACCTGTGCTACGCTCACCATCTCCACCAACGTCCGTTGCATGGCTGCTTTCTACCAGTTGATAGAGCTCCAAGGAAGAGCCATGACTCTCTTTGCCCGGACGGCTGCAGACACCCATGGATACCTCCAGGCAGCTAGAAGAGACCTGGTAGGCCAAACCTACCAGCTGATCCAACGTGGAATCCAGATCCACGACATGCAAGACCGGATCTCCGAGCTGGAAGGAGAAGTTGCCGACCTCGTGGACGGCATGATCGAGCTCTCGGAGGAGAAAATGGAGGTGGAAATGGAGTTGGCCGTTGCCAATGCCCACCTAGAGGAACACCAAGCTGAGCTTGAAGATATGCATGCCCTCAACATGCAGCTGGAAGCTCAGGAGGACCCTGAGGAAGACGAGGGAGCGTCCAGCATGGACATAGAAGAAGATGGCGCCCCTTCTCCGACTCATAGTGTCCAGTGGTAGCTTAAGAGTTCTCAGGGAACCTTCTTTCTTGTTGTACTCCTCGGCAGCCTAGTTTTGGAAGTTGTAATAGGTTAGCCTTGAGTTGAGTACTCCCTGTGTTGAAACGTCGTGGTGTATAAGTCAACCCAGTGCAGTGCAGCTTTATCCTTTCGTATGGTGTGGATGCTAAGGTTGAGTGAGTGGTGCCGTAACCCTGTGTTGTTTTCGGGGAGCCTGTCCAGTTGGCCGACCCTAGTTTGCGAGCTAGAGTGCGCCAACCCTTAAGGCATGTTACCGCCTTGTCCGACCCTCTTCGAGTACGGACTGTGTCTGACCCCTTGGTTCGAGTGGATCAGATCCTAGGAGCCTGTATGTGGTGTGGGTACCTAAGGTGGAGTACCAGGGCAAGTAGGGGCTGTCTGTGTTGAAAATGGGAGGAATGTGCTTCCTCTATAAGGACGTGTGATGCACCATTGGCAAAGAGTCGCATTAAAGGATCTAATTAATACGTTCCCAATCGCTGGAGTACACCTAAGGCTATGAGATTGATGGGGCGTTAACTCTTGCAGATGGCGCACCGCACCAGGTCAGGAGCTGTGCCCAGCGGCAGTGACCAGCGCTAGGATCTTCCCCCGCCCCCGCCACCATCGCCATTGGAGGCAATCCTAGCAACTCAAACCGAGCTGCTCAGGCATCTGGTGCAAGGACAACAGCAGCCACATGGTGGTAGAGCACAGCAGCAGCAGCATATCGCAAGATATGAGGACTTTCTAGGGACGCAGCCCCCGCTGTTCCAAAAGACCCAAGAACCGCTCGACGCTGATGCATGGGTTCGTACGATCGAATCCAAGTTCGAGCTCCTCACCGCTCCATGCCCTGACAACAACAAGGCGTGGTTCGCAGCTCAGCAGCTGCGTGGTTCCGCACGGCTTTGGAGGGACCACTACCATGCCATGCTCCCTGCTGGCCACGTGGTCAGTTGGAACGAGTTTAAGACGGCGTTTAAAGCGCATCACATTCCTGAAGGTCTCCTGGAGCGCAAGCTCAACGAGTTTCTGGCCCTCACCCAGGGAACTCGGGATGTGCTGCACTACGCCCAGGCGTTCAACGACCTATGCCGTTATGCAGGATATCACGCGGACACTGATGAGAAGAAGCGGGACAGATTCCGCCGAGGACTGAGCTTGGAGCTCAGGGAGAGGCTGAACCCCATCAGAGTGGATACCTATAACGAGTTGGTCAATCTGGCCATCTCCCAAGAGGACTGCATGCAAGCTCTCAAGGCCGACCAGAAGAGAAAAGCCTCTGTGGCTCTTCCGAACCCGCCAGCCCGAAGTTTCGGATGATCCCTCACAAGCCCCTGGCGACCCAACAGTCAGGGAATGGATTGCCCGACCCCCGTCGACAGCAATGCCTAGTTCCCCGGGCTTCCAACCGCAAGTACCCCGGCCGACCTTGCCAACGCCACCTCGTCCGGCAGCCAGTAACAGATGTTTTACCTGCGGCAATGAGGGACAATTTGCAAAGGACTGCCCCAGGAGCAAGACTCAGCCGCAAGGCCAGAACCCCATGGCAGCCAGAGGAAGAAGGCCCAAGGTGCAAGTCCGACAAGGCCGACTCAACTACACCAGCTTGACCGAACTTCCCGAAGGTGCGTCAGTAATGACGGGTACTTTCCTTGTTTTAAATCGAGCTGTTGTGGTGTTGTTTGATTCGGGAGCCTCTCATAGCTTTATCGGGAGTAAGGCAAGGGAAAGATGTGGGCTAAGTGTAGGTCACACTAAGGAACCCTATGTGATCGCCACTCCTGGAGGAAGGATAACGTCAGATCAGGTCGTTATTCTTGTACCTCTCCAGCTAGGCCCCACCCTCTTCAAGGAAAACCTTATCCTCCTTGACCTTGAAGGCCTAGATGTCATCCTTGGCATGGATTGGATGGCCCGACATCGTGTTGTTTTAGATACCTCAGCCCGATCTCTTTTCATCAGCTCGCCCTCTCATGGCAGTGCTACCCTATCCTTGACCCATCCTGAGTCTTTGACTCCTTGTGCCTATCCTCTCTTGGGATCCCATTTAGAAGACCTCCCTGTCATCTGTGAGTACCCAGATGTGTTTCCAGAAGACTTGCCAGGCATGCCACCTGACAGAGAAGTGGAGTTTTCTATAGAGTTGGTTCCTGGCACAGCCCCGATATCTAAGAGACCCTATCGGATGCCACCTGCTGAGTTAGCAGTGTTGAAGACCCAGTTGCAGGATCTGTTGGAAAAGGGCTTCATTCGACCCAGTACATCATCTTGGGGTTGCCCCGCCCTGTTTGTGAAGAAGAAAGACAGCAGTTTACGGATGTGTGTGGATTACCGACCCCTCAATGCGGTAACAGTCAAGAATAAGTACCCACTTCCCCGCATTGATGTCTTGTTCGACCAGTTAGCCGGAGCAAAGGTGTTCTCCAAGATCGATCTTCGTTCTGGTTACCACCAAATCAAGATTCGACCTTGCGACGTACCCAAGACAGCTTTCTCTACCAGATATAGACTGTATGAGTACCTGGTCATGTCCTTTGGACTCACCAATGCACCCGCTTACTTCATGTACCTTATGAACTCGGTGTTTATGCCTGAGCTGGACAAGTTTGTAGTGGTGTTCATTGACGACATCCTAGTGTACTCAAAGGACAAGGAAGAGCATGCCAACCATCTTCATATAGTTCTTCAACGACTGAGAGATCACCAGCTTTATGCAAAGTTCTCCAAGTGTGAGTTTTGGTTGGATAGCGTCAAGTTTTTGGGACACACTATCTCCAAGGACGGTATTGCCGTGGATCCCAGCAAGGTGCAAGAGGTCATGGAATGGAAGTCTCCTGTCTCGGTACACCAGATCCGGAGTTTTCTCGGACTGGCAGGTTACTATCGGCGTTTTGTACCGGATTTCTCCAAGATAGCTAAGCCGATGACCGAGTTGTTGAAGAAAGAGGTCAAGTTTGTGTGGGACACCAAGTGCGAAGAAGCTTTCGAAACCCTGAAGCACTTGTTAACCACCGCCCCAGTTTTGGCTCAGCCCGACCCCTCTAGGCCGTATGACGTATACTGTGACGCCTCTGGCACTGGACTCGGATGTGTTCTTATGCAAGACAGCCGAGTCATTGCCTATGCCTCACGTGCGTTGCGACCTCATGAGCTGAACTACCCGACCCATAACCTTGAGTTGGCAGCAGTGATACATGCCTTGAAGATATGGAGGCACTACTTAATGGGAGCTCACTGCAACATCTATACCGACCACAAGAGCCTCAAGTACATCTTCACGCAAGCCGACCTCAACATGCGTCAGAGAAGATGGCTGGAGTTGATAAAGGATTATGACTTGGAAGTGCACTATCATCCTGGCAAGGCCAATGTGGTGGCCGATGCCCTTAGTCGCAAACCCCGTTGCAACTTCTTGTTGTCAACAGCCTTCACCAACACTTTGTGTCACGAGATGGGAAAACTATGTCTAGAGATTGTTCCCCATGGAACCCTTGATCACATCATCCTTGACTCAGTTTTGGAGGGCCGGATTCGGTCAGCACAAGCTAAGGATGAAGAAGTAAAACGGATCATCAGTAAGGTCTCGGTAAAAGACGAGGGATATAAGCCTTTCCGGCAGGACCAAACGGGAGGTGTGTACTATGGAACCAGATTAGTAGTGCCCGCCGACCCTGAGCTGAGGAGACAGATCCTAAATGAAGCTCATCTTTCCAAGTTCTCAATCCACCCTGGCAGCAACAAGATGTACCATGATCTCCGTCAGTCCTTTTGGTGGAGTGGGATGAAACCGGAGATAGCTCGTTATGTTTCAGAATGTGACACTTGTCAACGTGTCAAGGCCAATCACTTGAGGGTAGCAGGGACCTTGCAGCCGCTACCTATTCCCTCTTGGAAATGGAAAGACATCAACATGGACTTCATAGTTGGGTTACCCCTTACAACTCAACGGTATGATTCTATCTGGGTTATAGTGGACCGTCTGACCAAGACGGCACATTTCTTTCCTGTGCGTACCACCTACACCGTCAGGCAGTATGCAGAGTTATACCTCGACCGTATTGTTTCCCTACATGGAGTACCCAAGACTATAGTCTCAGACAGAGGAGTTCAGTTTGTGGCACGTTTTTGGGAGCAACTACAAGCATCTATGGGCACCAAGCTCATTCGAAGCTCAACATATCATCCTCAGACCGATGGCCAAACCGAGAGAGTCAATCAGATCCTCGAAGACATGTTAAGAGCTTGTGTCATCCACTATGACAAAAACTGGGACAAGTGCCTGCCCTTAGCAGAGTTCTCTTACAATAACAGCTACTAGGCCAGTTTGAAGATGGCACCATTTGAGGCCCTGTACGGCCGAAGATGCAGGACACCCTTGAACTGGTCCCAACCAGGAGAGAGACAGGTTTATGGCCCTGACTTAGTGGCAGAAGCCGAGGAGCAAGTGAAGGTAATTCAGGCAAATCTCAAGGCTGCCCAATCGCGACAGAAGAGTTACTCTGACCGGAGGAGGAGACCCCTGCAATTCGACCTTGGTGATCATGTGTACCTTAGAGTCTCCCCAACCAAAGGAGTGCAACGGTTTGGAATAAAGGGCAAGTTAGCTCCCTGCTATGTTGGCCCTTACGAGATTGTGGAGAAATGTGGACCTGTTGCTTATAGGATCCAACTCCCAGAACAGCTATCAGCCATACATAATGTTTTCCATGTGTCTCAGTTGAAGAAAATGTGTCCGAGTTCCAGCAGAGATCCTAGAGCAAGAACAGCTTCAAGTAGAACCTGACCTGACCTACGCCGAGTACCCAGATCAAGTTCTTGACCAGAAGGAAAGGCACACCCGACGCCAAGTGGTAACGATGTACAAGATCCTCTAGAGAAACCACACCGAAGATGAAGCAACATGGGAGACGGAAGAATATCTGAACAAACGTTTTCCAGGTTTTTTATCCCATCAAGGAGGTAAGAACAGCACACCCTTGATCTTGAATCTCGGGACGAGATTCTTTTTAAGAGGGGTAGGCTGTAACGACCGACCCCTAACCTTTTCCAGTTAGGTTCGATCTCAAGCCTTAACCTCAGTCAGTCGCCCTGTTGACCGCACCTAAGTGCTCAGTCTTCCGCCAGTTCCGACCCCTGAGATGCGACCCCTACCGCTTCGTTCCTTTCCCAACCCTGGCGAGTTTCGCCCTCCGTCGGATCCGGCTGAACTTCCTCACCCGTCCGATCTTTTTCCCCGGTGGACCGTGAGATCCTTTTTCCAGATCCCCCGCATCAGCCGCACTCGAGTTGCATGGCCGCCTCAGAGTTTTCCTGCCGCGTGGCTCGTCTTCTCCGACGCCATCGCCCAGTTTTGTCTCTGGCGAGGAACAGAGTTGGTTCCCGCGCCCTTTTCCCCCAATGGCAGCGGAAGCCCTCTGCACCCCTTTCTGCAGACCCTCGTCTCCCGCGCCCATCATCGCGATACCAGATCCCGGCCCCGGAGACCGATGTCGCCCATCTTTTCCGTCCCTTCTAGCAACAGTTGCGCCGCCCGGTCGTCGCTACACGACGATTCCCCAACCGCCAACCCCGACCGCGGCCGCAACAGTTCCTTTCCCCGCTCTGTCAGAAGCCGCCCGACAATCTGTTGTTCCGCGCTCTCCCCCGTGCCGCGTCCGCTTGTTCTCCCACCTGTGCGCCCTCGATCCTAGCGCCGTTTAACCGGTCGCTTCTATCACCTCTCCCGCACGACGACGCCCGTTCTCCGCCAAATCCCAACCACCGGTCTACCCGCGCCTACGCCGCCCTGACGGAGTAGCGCAATGATCGCTGGCGTCACCCCCGGAGTTCTGCAGCACCGCCCGGTTTGCTCAATCGCCGCCACGGCAGAGCACTCCAGTGCTTCTCCCCGGCTTTCGTGCCGCTTCCCTCCTCTCTCTCCGCGACGTTTCCGTTCCTCTGCTCCGGCAGCTATAAAAGGAATGCCCCCATCGCCGGAGTTCCCTCCGCCTTTGTTGCTCTTAGCTTTCTCGCTACCTGCTCAAGCTTCTAGCTGTTGGAGGTATGCCCTAGAGGCAATCATAGAGATGATGATATTCCATTTGTATCCATGATTTGTATATTGTGTTCATTGAATATCCATTAAAGGCTACTTGAATTGATTTGCAATTATGTGAATTGTATGTGAAACTCTTTACTTGTATGGTTATTCTAAAGTTGTCCCTGGTCGGAGTTCATGTGAGGACACACATGAATATTAGACTAGCACATGTATTAGTTGATGACTATGTTTCACAAGTCATGGACATGGAGATGTTGAACTAATAATGTGGACACATGTGGAGACATGTGTTAGGACTGACCCAACACGAGAAGTAGTTCTCTCTTTAAACAACATATACGCTTTGTCCTTAGACCTGAGATTGTCGCATGTATTCTAGATGTGGATTGACCTACTTAGGGGCTATCAAACGCTACACCGTAACAGGGTAGTTATAAAGGTAGTTTTCGGGTTGGTCAAGAAGCATGCTATGAGACATGGTCAATCAAGATGGGATTTGCCCCTCTCTGATTGAGAGTGATATCTCTGGGCCCCTCGAGTGATCGGATCCGAAAATGCATGGCCATGCTACGTACGGTTAAGAGTTAACCTACAAAGGGATTCCGAATCACAGGATCGAGAAAGAGCGGTCGGCTTGAAGCTAGACCAAATATCGTGAGGCAAAAGGAATAGCATGTATATTATGTTGTGATGGTTCGTCTGATATGATCTTCGTATGCGTATAGGAGTTGGCACGTCTTGCTAGAGGCCGCTACCGACTATTGGGCCGAGTAGGAGTACTCGGGCCATGTCTATACGTATCCGAACCCATAGGGTCACACACTTAAGGGGCTGGAAGCCCAATTCGGATCTGATCCGAGTTGGATTAGGTTTAGGAGTACTAATGGGCCTCGGATCCAGAGGCCCATCAGGAACCCCTATAAATAGTGGGGTGGGGGCGCCCTAGGGTTTGACACCTTTTGGCTGAACACACCTGCCGCGCCTCCCACGCCCTCGCTTGTTGCAACTCGCGGATCTAGCAGTCCGGCTTGCGACGCTTCCTCCCTGCACGTGTGGATACCTTGGAGGTGTTGCGCCTGCAGCACTTGGACGAGCCATCGACGAGCCGCCGACGAGCCACGACGAGCCGACGACGAGCCGCGGTACCGGAGGCGATCTTGCTGCACGTGGACGAGCTGCTGAGGAGCTGCTGGACGTGATCGACTACGTACGACTACGTTGATCGACTACGTACGACTACGTGATCGTCTTCTCTGCACCGACGCATATCTACATCTTCCGCACCAGTAGTGCGTCGAGTGGTAATCCCGTAATCCTTATACGGCAGTTCTTCCTGGTTATACGCGGTAGAAAATTTTGATTTGCGCTAGCGTAGCCTACCTCGTAACCCAACAGTGGTATCAAGAGCCTTAGCTGCTTAGTTTTGGATTCGGGATGTGTGCATATGGAGATATGCGAGTTCTCTGTTTGATCTATGTCCTGATTTCGTGCCCTTGCTGCAATGGTAGTGTAACGACATACTCCTACCGGTCGGTTTCCGCCATCGGAGTTAAGTGATACACGTAAACCCAGTTGCAGTGAGGGAAGATCAATATGATTGGTCGAATCGAGATCCAGGGTCATACGCCAGGCGCATTAGATGTGCTATAGTAGATGGGATCTACTGCCGGGGTCGGGATTTTGCCGTATGCGCATGCTGCGGTAAATCAGCCGTAACTTTTCGGTACGATCTCGGATCGGGGCGATTTCTATACGAAAATTGATCTACAGAAAAAGTTACACGTGAATTTCAACCGCTTTGCCGTTTTCGGCGAAATTAGATTTGCCAAATTCGGCTTGGAAGATGGAGTTTCGGGCCTCCGAAGTTTGGAACGTTAGGACGCCTAACTCTCTTTTGCAGGATGTATGTATATATCTTGTGATCAGTATGGCCCCCTTGTGTATGTGATGCATGTGTGTAACTCATTCGTGACCTGTGTGTCACGCGTACGGCAACACGGCAGGAGCCATATGTGTTGTCACTTTAATGTATTTAATGGTCTGCGTACCAATCTGTGATGATCCAAGCAACTGTGTAATCTTCATTACTAGATTCTTTACTAGCTATTAGGCGTAATAGCATGCTCTAGTTCTTGGAGGACTCATCACTAGAAGGATGGCGCACATGGAACATGGAGATGGAGATCACCATGGTGAACAGGTTCTATGGAGATGGAGATCACCATATGAAAACGGGCCATACTGTGTCACAAGCTGTGTGAATGCTATTCTATTTATGTTTTACTTTCTGCATGCTGTGATGTTAGAAGTAGAACGATCCCTCGCAAAGTTTAAGTTAGTATGCCCTCCCAACTAAAACTTGCACCGTCCCATGTCTTGTACAATTAGTGGTGGGTCTATGAAATTAGGGTGCCACTAGTTTTCCTTGACTAGACGGGTTTGTGTCGGACACTTACACGCATAAGGGTTGGCGTGTCGGTAGATCACTTGGGGTAGCGGTAA
>NC_028451.1:22920039-22951513 GCF_000263155.2 Setaria italica | reverse complement strand
AGCCAACATTCATGACTTGTATCCACTAACTAGACCAAATCGTAGGGCTCATGCAAAGTATGATGGCAAGAACATGGATAATATAAGATGGAGCAAGATTGCACTTTTGGTTTGTATCGTGATGACCAAACCGATGGCTCGGAGAGACCGATGGAGTTTCTCACCTTCAAGCAGTGATTTCTTCCGGCGATGTTGATGGAGAGTGCAGCAGCCTTTGAGCCTTCTCTCCTCTTGTCGATGCCTTGGCGTCGATGCCCGCCGGCGCAGTATTTCTGCGGCCTGACGGTGCTTATCGATCGGCGTGGAGGGGCAGGAGCTTGGGTCGCTCTTGCAGCCTGACGGAGCCTTTGTTGACTGGCCGACGGATTGCTCTTGCCGGCAGCCTGACGGAGCTCTCCTGGTGTTGATCCGGCAGCCTGGCGGTGCTTCTGTGGATGATGATCGGGGCGCCTGACGGCGATTTTTTGGATGATGAGGCGGGGGCGCGTTCCTCTGCCGATGACTCTGTATTTATAGAGCCGAGGAACCAGACGATGGCTTGGGAGGTTTCGAGCGGCAGTCGCGCTGGAGCCGCGTTCGTGCGCGCAGAAAAAGCGACGTGCGTCTCGTGGAGAGTCGCCTGGACTCGGTCAGGCTGACGGGCGTTTTTGACGAGAGCCTCTTAGTTTCCATGACTGATTTGTGGACCCTGACGGTGAAGGATAAACCAGCTGGTTGGCCTAGGGTGCGTTGGTTTGTTGAATTTAATGGTTCATGGATAGAATGGTGCATTTTGGATGGAATCATCCCACATAGGATGGTACACCCACATGTGTTTGGTTGCTTGTATATAAGATGTACAAGTTCATACATGTTCTTGTTTGGTTGGATGGATGTACAAGAAGGAGCGAGATTCCATTAAGATGATGCACAGTTCCATGAATCTTCAACCTCCTCGCTCTCCTATGTATCCTTCACCTCCAGAGGTTGAGATTCCATCAGTTGAGGCAAGAATTGAAGGATACATGTCATCCGGGTACTTTGATAAGTATTACAGCATGTTCTATCTGGACACTGGTGGTTCATCTTTGGCTCCTCCGCCTTTTCAGCCACACCCAGCAGGAGGATTCGATACATTTGTCTCATATCCGAGTGTTCATGAAGATCCTTATCCTTTTTATCCGACATCCGCCTTTGGGTCTTTTTCAAGAGCTTCATCTTCAGCAGCAGCTAGTGGTAGCATTCCGGGTGCTTCCTATGCAGCAGCTCCTCCACCTCCTTTGGATATGGTCGAGTTTGTAGTACAATCTATCTTTGGACCTCCTCCTCCTCCTCCATTCACTCAGGGTATGTTAGATAGCACTCTTGCTTCTCTCTCTGAAATCACAGTGCCGGATTCTACTTATCTTATCTCTCCTATTCATTGGATGCATGAAGGCACTCATTGGGAAGGGCACCCACCAGGAGAGGGTGGACATGGACATGAGGATCAGTGACTGCAGCTAAATCTTCTCCAGGCCTTTTATGGATGCTTGATGACAATATGGAGAAGAAGAGGATTAAAGCTTCATCTTCGGAACTTGGCATAGTAGAGCAGGTTTGACCGGTCAATAAGACCGGTCTGACTAATCTGTCAGTTGGCTAAGAAACTTCTCTGTAATAATTGGAATTTGAACCTTTGTGGACTTGAGAACTTGTAATGTGTGCTAATGTGTGTGTAGACCTTACTTATGCTCTTAAGTGACTTTGTGATAATTTGATATGCATGATTGGATGATGAATGTTTTATGTGTGTGCTGACCGGTCTAGCCCATGATAGCACACATCCTCTTATCTCTTGTTGAGTGTTTTCATGTCATATGTATCATGGATTTTATTTGTTACACACACTTGTTGCACCCCACGAATTATAAGATATAGGGGGAGCTTCCATGTTCTTCTTGTCTATGTGTGTTGGTGTTTCGTACCGCCGATTAGTGATTATACCCGCGCTCTTCTCACTTCCGATGGCTAGCACACAAGACCCAAAGAATTATACTAGTTCGGGAATGTCTCTACGTCCAGGTTCGGCAGGAGTCATGTTCCTTGGATTGTATGCTCAGGGGCTTACAACGGGGTGCTTGCAAGTGGGTGTTCGTGCGAGCGAATGTTGTGTGTTGCAAGGGTGTGTGTGAGAGAGTCTATCTATCGAGAGAGAAGGTCCAGTTCCCTTTATATAGGTCAAGGATCGGGTGACAATGTTTTTAGAAGAGGAGGGGGTCCCCAACCTTAGAGGTCGGGGGCAATGCCGTGGACGAGATCTTCCTTGTCCTGTATTCTTGGCTTGGTCGTGGGCTTCGCACGCCCTTGTACGACAACTCCTGTGCGGCGTGGGCTGCCTACGCAAGGCCAGGCTTGCTCTGTGGCATGTTCCCATCCCGTCCGGCAACTCCATGACAGCAAATAGGGTGGAGGCCGTGACAGATGTTCGTGCAAGTAATGAGTGGGTTGACCTGAGCCTGAGCATGCCACTTGTTTCAGCTTTCCTCGACCTCCTTGGCAAGCTCACGGCCCTATCACACCGTCATCCGGTGCTGGGCCCCGCCCTCCTGCTGCCCCGTACATGGTCCACCACTGGGCCAGGCTCCTGATCTTGACGGGTCGTCCTGGCGAGGTCAGTGCTGACGTCGGGGGCGTGGGCTAGTACATCCACGTGTACTCTCCCCTGACGAGCCGTCCTGGACGGTCGGAAGGGTGTTGCCACACCCTTAGACCTCCTGGCCAAAGGTCGGTGCCTCTTGACGGTCCTTATCACAAAAGTGAACCGTCAACTTATATACCAAACATTAAGAAAACCTTCACCAACATAGGCTTAGAGGTTTAATGCTAACTATTTCCACAAGCTTTGGTTAAGTATTGTATGCAGGGACCCATAGGTGAATAAAGAGAAGAAATGGGCTAAAGTAAAGAAGAAACACATCACTCAAACAAGCTCATACACCCGTGAGGGAAAGAAGGTCCACAAGCCAAATCAAAACAGTCCAAATCCACAAAGACCAAGGACAAAGCCCTCCAGGAGGCCCACCTGCCAAAGACGGTGGCTAACTAGGCCAGCCCAGAGGTACACGCACAGCGCACGAGCCTATCTGAGTCGGAGACCTCGCGGGCGCTGCGGACGGTGGTAGGGCCAGCAAGCAAGGCGCGCACACGATTTTTTCTTTGGACGAAACCAATTTGTATTTTATAAGTAGTGTTTATTTATGTATGCATGTAATAAATATAATAGTAAGTCACAAACAAAATAAATGATATTTACACAACTTTTTAATAAGACAAATGATCAAACGTTACCAGAAAAAGTCAACAACAAATAGAAATTTGGAACGGAGGTATTACATTAGTGTGACAGATTGAAAAATATGAATTACTATAGCATTCTCTAGCTAGATAATTCTTAAAAGCTTTTACTAGAATTTTAAGTACCATTTCTTTCCATCATCTTTGCCATGTATTTAGTTACTGAAAATGTTTCTATTATTTTCTTGCAATATTTTTAGAATGATTTTTTTTAATTTCGCGTAGCATCGCATGGACCATCACCTAGTCAGAAATAAATCCTGGGATCGAAGTCTGAACTGTAGATACACTGATGCGATTCTCACGAATCACAACAGCTACCACCGCATCTTGGATCATCACCTAGCCCTTGCACAGTTCAAGCCAGTAAACATCATCTCATCTTTGCCTGACGAACCCAGGTTATTTACAGGCAAACGGGCCTAAAATGCTGTATCAGAGACAGAGAGGGGATGCTGAAGAGCTTAACCAACACCACCAGGTAGTCAGGAACCACCAAAATGGCTGACGAACTGAAGCAGCTAGCAGCCGTCATGCAGGTAGGGCGGCGGTGCTTGCTATGAACAGCAGCGTCATATATTATAACAGCTTTTGTTTTGAACTGCAGTATCAACAAATAAATGTAAATTGAGGGAGTAGTACATTTAAATCAATAAATCATTAGATAGACATTACGTGGGATGCCAGGAACAAAAGAGAAAATGTGCATACAGAAAAATTTAAAACCAAATCATAACACATACAAACATGGTTCAACCAAAACATTTAGCCCACACAAGTTCACTAGTACATAATAAAGTACCTATATCTGCATACTGCAAGCAACATAATCCAGATAGTTGCATTACACATAATTTTCATAAATCAACTCAAGAAGTTCAATCTCCAATGTCTGCATCCAGATTCTTTGTACCATGTTTCAACAAACAGGTTGACGCTTCTTTGTCCTAGCCAGTTCTTCGCATGCACCTCAGATGGTTTACCCTGTTCAGTTTGTTTGATAGCTACTTTTCAGCTCGCTTCGCTTCTATCTGCATCAAAGAGAATAGCTCACGTTTTGAATGAGAAAAAAATTCTCTACAGCAAGAATTATTATTTTTATCCAACAAGAACAAGTCTCATGTTTATCAGTAACTAGCACAAAAAATAGAAAGAAACATAAAAGCAAGAATAAATTATGCATGTTTGTTTTGGTCAAATATAATATTCTTAAAGTGAAAACCCATAGGAACTTAGTTTCTGTCATAAACATAACTCAATACCATGTCCAATAAGAATGTATTTGGTTCCCTGCAGATGCCCCAGCCAGGCTATGTGGGTGCAGCTTTTGGGCATTTGGTTGCCTAGGGGAAGGTCTAAGCCTGTCCCATGGCATGCAAAAGTAGCCAGCGAGCCTGGCTCCCAGGAAACGATATTGAAATCCGTTTCTCCCAAGCTAGGCTCGTGAGATGCAGGGTATTAACATGCCAATAATGGTATTAGCAAATAATTATCATGTTTTAAGGCATATTAGTATATTTCAAAGTAAATAAAGAATTAATGATAAAAATAAGTATTGTACGGACGATTCAAGCAAAATAAAAATAATCTTAATATTTGTCTTTTTATTTCAATATAAGCTGTTTAGTATTGATTGACAGAACTCCACCACAGTTAAAGAAAACTGAGCTGTGACCTTGTTTACTTCCATAACAGTTTTGCTAACATTTTACAGGAAGGATCGCACACAAACAACAAAAATTCAGCTTAACACAAACTTATTTTTATTGGATTGACAGGATTTGTTTGATCAACTGATATACAACATCAACAACACTGTACAGAACAAGTCATATCAATAACCCTCCATTGAATCACACTGTCATCAAGCCATAGCTCCTGAATTAGATGCACTAACTTGCTAAGCTCTAGACCCGACTGAAACCAGAATGGTACCAACACAGTGATTCACTAGTTCTCATGGCAAGCATGGCATTCATACATATAGTCGCACATAAAAACATAAAGGGAACTTACCAGCATACAGAAGTTACCTTAATACTGCTCAGGTACCCCTGCAGATCTCACTTGTGCAGATGTTCGGGAACAAAATGGTGCTCTTCTGGACATCAAGCTCAGCCAATCCTCGCAATATTGCCTTCCTCACATCAATAGCAAATATCACTGCCAACTTGTCCATGTACCTGGGTCTGGTTTGAGAAAGCAAGTAAACGACATCATCATCCATGCTTAGGATGGGGCATGACACTGGAAGTTCCTTCCATGTTCGTGTGGTCTTGCTGCTCAGCATAGCCATGAGATCAGAAAGACATGGGTCACTAGCCTCCAAGTTGACGTCTTTAACGTCAATTACACAGTCACGGTGCCAGCCCTCCCCCAAACCAACCGGTATTGCCATGTTCCATGTTGTGGACTTCCAGCCATCACGGATGACCTGGGATTTCCTTGAGTTATTGCACACCCAGTCAGTGTGGGAAACAGGGGTGGCATTCAGCTCTTCTCGGTACAAGAATTCCAACTCTACATACTTGATCAAGTCTTTGTTTCGGCTGATAGTTACGTCCCGCAAATAGCTGGGGTTACAATGTCTGAAGAGGCGATCCCAGTCACCCCTTGCCGGCACTGGCAGTGGGACATCCTGGAGCAGTGGGCATTCCTTGAGCACGTCGCAAAAGAAGATGCCACGCCAGAGGTCCACCCAGGCGACCGTGCCATGCTCACCACCAATTGTGATGGTCTTCTCCGTCTCGTGGTACAGCCTGTCGACTGCTCGAGGTAAAGGGATAAGCTTGTCCCTCTCGAACTCATTCACTGACAACCGCTTGGAGATCCACCCTTTGGAATCTGAGGATCTGTACAGGTGGAGGTCGAAGTCCCACCTAATGAGCGCGCGGCCATCGTACAGGGGGAGCCTAACACCGAGAGCAGCAACGACATACCAAGCGCCGTCTTCGCGGCTAATGAGGGCAGTTGCGGAGTCGTCGAGCACCCTGGGGTGCGGGTTCGGTAGCAGATTTAGCCACTGGGCGCGCGGCCTGTAGACGAAGTAGTCCCAGTCCAATCCTCTGTTGATGCTGTTGGGGTCGATGGGAACGCGGAGGAGGACGAGATCTGCGTCGGTGGCGACAATCTTGGGCCCTATTTTGCGGAAGTCCAGGCCAGGGCAGTGGACACAAAAGTGGGAGAGAAGTGGCGGGCGGGCGGCGCGGAAGGTCACCTTGATAGGCAAGCCGCTGCTCGTGGTGCTCGCGGCGGTGGTGTTCTTGGGGAGGTCGGCGATGTAGCACCACCTGTCGAGGAGAACCAAGCCTGAGGCGGCGGCGGACTCGGGAAGAGAAGGTGGAACGCAGGAGGAGACGGTGGAGGCAGCCATGTCCGTGAAGGGCGAGGAAGCAGGGGAGGTGAACAGATCCAATCCAAGTAGAGCCAAGGGGATCGGATGGGATGGCAGCAGGCGGCGAGATTTGGGACGAAATTTGGGGCTAGGGACCTAGGGTTCACCTTTGGGATTGACAAAATTGGTTCTAGCTCCGGAAGATAACTGATTTTCGAAAAATACCATTAAAACATCTTATCTCGATAAAATACCATCAAAAGATACAAACATTATCTAAAACTAGCAAATATGCCTATATGTTGCTACGGCTACATGAAAACTACATCAATATATTACCATACTATATAATTTGGTCTTTATGTAGCTAATCATGTTTTAATATGACTCTAATCATGTTTTAATATAACTTAATATGTACTTTTGATGTTATATTTGGATAATTTATAAAAGAGTCGTAGCTATAGTTGAGTTTTATTAGGTTGAGAATCGAAATAGCTGTAGTTGAGAGTTCTAAGAGTAATATCTATTTAGATGTTTGCAAATTAATTAATTAATGTATGGACTTACCCGTGCATTGCTATGGGCATTGGATAATTTTTTTAGTTTTGGCTTTACTTTAAATAACATAATTGTAGAAAATTTGAATTTACTTTTTTTATATTACCCTGAATCTATATTTTTTTATTATTTACATTCTGCGTTATTTTATTCATAATTATTCAAACGTAGAAGTCTTATTTAAATTGAATTTATCCTTTTTTTTCTTTATGTCATCACCTTGGGTCTGATTCACAGCCCAGGTAGGGCACTCGAGTACCATTTAAATTTCTTTAAAAATAGATTTTTTTTCATGTTATATGATTAAAAACGATATATACATTAAATCACCATGCCTACAGGCTAATATGCCCCTCATCATGTACTCTTCAGTGACCTGTTACAGACAAAAAAGTAGGTTATTCAGATACGGGCTCAAACAATATGTTAGGTAATTAGTCAGAAGATGGAACAGCAGAATTACACATTGACAAGTTGTTTAGTAGATTCATCAACATCTTCACAAATATATGTTCTTGAGGTGTCCCCATGATATCCTGGAGCAACACTCCATGTCACTTTACAAAGCGAGAAGATTAGCAATGACCATATTGACCACATTAGAACAGAGCGATGACAAGGAAAGGAACATGGTGGCTGATAAGGAAAAGAATAGTTGTAGCACATACGTTCAAGTAGACGGTAACATCAATTTTGATAATGTCTCCATCCTGCATGGTCAGTCGAAGCAAGCATAACTGTTCAGCTCAAAATTAAGTTCAGCAATTGTACCAGCTGACACATCTTGTTTCAGAGCTAGTTTGTAATTGTTATAATGCAATCTAGCTACTTACGAGAATATTTACTAACTATAGTATGTTATTCTGCTTCTATGGCTCAACAAGAAATGCATCTGATTAACTGCTACACTTGAAGCAATTCAAAGCCAAAACAATCGATCAACCTGTAGCTCGCGAGAATCAGGGATTCCATGACAGGTGCACTCGTTCACTGCGTGCAGACACTGTTCGGAAACCCACCATTCCAAGGGGAGAAGGGTAGGCGCCTGCGTCGATGATCATCTGATGCACAACTCTGTCAATCTCATCCATCATCACAACCGGCTCCGTAGAATAAAAAAAAACACATCAGCCACAAATTTCTCCACAGAGACCGAATCAGATCTGCAAAATACTCACTACTCACTTTGACCAGTATTCTGCATACTACAGAACCCCATCGACACCAAGACCCTCGTCCATGCACAGTACCGCTATTGCCTCCTGCTCCGATCCAACGCTGCTGCCGCGGCCCGCATACGCTACCTTTACATCGTCATCAACCTCGGCTGGGAATGAGCCGCCGTGCCGCTGGTGAGAGATGGAGGAAGGGACGAGCGGGCCTCGGAAGGGAGAGAGGGACCGAAGAAGGTCGGGCAGCGCAGTCGGGGCGGCATGGGACGTGGAGGGGCGCGATGGGGGGTGGCACAGGATGTGGAGGGCGGCGACAAGGGGCACCGCGGGGACCCGGGGCGACAGGGTCGAGCGGCGACAAGGCGAGGAGGGGACGAAAAGGAGAAGCGTTTTCCCCTTTAACCCCCTTCCTTCCCTCCTTTTTCCACCCGAGCCCCCCATTTGTTCAGCATTTGGATTGCGGGTTGATTACGAAAAAGTTAAGAGTTTTTTTGCAAAATGACCATGCCGGTTGAAAGAAATTGACGGTTGGAAGAAATATTCTCTCTTTACTATTAGGTATAGATTACCAATCCGTTGCATATTGTGTGCTTGGAACTCATTTTCCAAGTGACGAACGTAAACGGACTTGAAATGACATTTCTACCCTTCTCTTGTCCAGGGCTCCCAGTCGCAGATCCTCTATGGAGCGAGCACACGCTGCTAGGACGAGCGAAGGCGGAGCCTGCGCGACGTGCGGGGCAGCGCGGAAGCTGCGGCGCGGCCGCGCGGGCCGCTGGAGCCGCAATCCGTCGCCGTATTAGGTGCCATATGTGCTACCCTGGGGACGCACTCCGGCATTCGAGCCGCACGCCGCCGTCGCTCGCTTCGCGCGTTTCTGCTGGCAGCTTTGGATGAGTAGGTGAACCATCGGGAAGATAGAATGTTGTGCGGCTGCAATAGCTTCCGAGCTTGTCCACTTCCTTCCCTCTGTTTCTTTGTTACTCAAATAATGGAGGTTGAATGCTAGACAGTTCGTGGATATTGTTTTTATTCCCTTTCTCAGTAGAAGCAAATAAGCAGTTGCATTTCTTCGTTGATATTGCTTCTCTTCCCTTCTTCGAGGAATCATGAATACTCTATCCAGTGAACATTGATAGGTTAGGGGTATTTTTATCCTAGTTAACAACGATTTGTGCAAATTTTAACAGAGTGCTAATTTCGGTTCACAATTGCATCTTTCAATGGTATTTTACAGTGCGTATTCTTTTAGTGATATTTTATGGAAATCGTTATCTTTCAGAATTAATTTTCCTTTGAGGATTTTGGAGCCGTGCCCACGTCAGCACGTCACATGTGTGCGGTTAGTGTTTTACTGTTTTTTGCAGGTCGGGTCCGGACCGCACCTACAAGGCTCGAAACTTCCACGAAGCTTCAGATAAAAAAATACCTCCGCTCTAGATTTTTTCAATCAAACGGTTTCAGCTCTAGCAGCTCCACCGCTGATCTACTTAAAAAACGGTGAATCTACCACCAGATCCATGAATTCGTGGAGCACCACTACCACTGGTAAGTGGAAAATGACGGTTCATTCTATTTTTTCCTTCTCTTTCTCCTGTCGCGAGTCTTCTTCACCGCGACCAGCCACCGCGCGCTCGCCTGGTCTTCCCCAACCACCGCGTGGCCCTCCCCCGACTGTGGCCGCGCCCGGCAGTGCCTCGCCGCCAGCCTGCCGGCGAGGCCCCGCTCGCCCGCCCGAGCCAGCCCCTGCCTGACCCCGGCGAGTCGCGCGCTGCCCCAGCCCCAACCACCCGCGGCCGGTCGCGCCCCTCTCTGCCCTGCCCCAGCTCCATCTTATTTGCATAGATGTATTCACCAGGAACCGAACAAAATTAGTTTTGCATTTTTAGTATTTTTCTACAATTTTTTATGCAATAAACAAGATTGAACCTATACTCCAAAATACGAAAAACAACAAAACCCAAAACATCACTTGGGCCAAGGCGTCGACACGCCGTGCGCCCTGGTGGCACAGCTCTGAGGCGCGCACGCCCAGTCCCCCACTCTGACGAAACTGAATCAAAGGGGTTCAGTTATAATTGCTCGGGAAACACATATTCAGGTGGCCGAAACTTTCATAAACACTATACAACCCGACCCTAGTAGCTATATCAAAGTTATATCTAGTATGTAGTACTTCAGCTTTTAGTAAGGAAGTTTGGTCAAATTCGAATTGGTTTCGGAGATAGGAAGGCTCCAAGTTGAGGAAAACTCACTGAATCCTAGGTTCAGTTAACTGGTTTCAAAATTGCTGTTTGACCAAATTTTGACTAATATTTTTAAACCTTTAAACTTGGAATCACATAACAAGGGTTACATATTATGAAACTAGATAGTTTTTTCGTTCCATTTTGACCATAAAACATATAGGTTATTTAAAGGAATTTAAATTGGCAAGCACTCAAACATGGCTAATTTAAACATTTTGCTCCTATAAGAAAATTCAGAACTATTTTCACATATATCACGTATATGCTTTCTAATAATCATGTTTATGAGCAAAATAACATTTCAACTATTCACATCCACATGTTGCTCTAACTTTTAGTTTGGCTTTTAAATTTAATTTTTAAACATGAAATTTGCAAAAATTTAAACATAAACATATAAGATGACCGTTTGGCTTATGGACAATGTGAGATGCAATGACACGTTTAATTTTAATTAAACTTGCTTAAAGTTTTCTAAACACCAGAGGTGTTACATGCTGCCTCCAGTGAAGGCGGACTTCATCTCAAGATTCGTTGCACAATGCGACACTAGCTCCCGCAGTCATCTCCTGAGAATGTACTGGGTACCCTGATCAAATTCCACACGAAACAGAAGAGGGAATGAGTAGCATGCTGCCCAATCTCGCAAACTCCAAATCTCAACACCCCTCGCGTCAAGCTGTAAGTCTCAATTTGTGCTTAGCATGGAATGGAATGGGAGAACATTAGTTTATAGGACATGCAGACCTGCCATGTCTGTTGGGCGTCGGGTGAAGGAACAGCCACACTGCAGGGGTAGGCAGTGTAGGCGCATTACATTACAGGTGTTCCGTTTTTCCATTCTCCTAAGGCTCTGTCACTTTCAGTGGCATCACTGTCGAGCGTCCAGAGCCTTCTCTCCTTGCTTCTCTGTTGCTGTTGAAAGGTGGAATATAGGTTTGCCAGTTTGGTTGGTTCTAAACCACTTCATACTGAATCTGTTTCAGTGATAAGTTTTTAACCTGGAAACCAGTGAACCTGCTCAAAACCATTCTTGCTATTCGTGAGCTCGTTCGCACTGGAATACATCGCATCGTCAACCGGTGCTTCGGTGTGGGCGGTCGTGTAGCCATTTATACAGCATCCCAGATTCCCAGTTATTCGACGAAATATGCATCCTAGGTGTTCGATGAAATGCGCGACCTAGGCATGGATCCACAGGTACCTCCCATCCTGTGTCATAGCCCTCGGTGCCGGTGGTGGCGTGGCCGCGCTGTTCCTGCAAGTGCTCCATTCTCTCACCTAACGTGCGCTCGAACCTCGAAGGGATTCACATAGAAACTTGCGTCGTCCATGTCCTCGCAGGAAGAAATCTGTGCGCTCGCAAGAAGTTCCTGCACTTGTGCTTGCAGTGACCAGGGTACGTGACGAGCCACCCTCGTGTATCTTGTCGGTGACCCAGGGGCTAGTGACCAGCGACCAGGGTACATGACGAGCCGATGCACTTTTAGTGAGCTAGAGCCGTGTGTAGTTTGGACGAGCCGTGCGTCTGCCTAGCTGCTACAGAGCCGTATTTTCCGTATAGCGTCTGATATGTTGGGATGCCACGCGGCGGCCATCGAAGGGTCTGGGCACACTGACGAAAGTTTGGACACCGGATCCATCAAATTTTCTTCCTCACTGATAACGTGACCTCGCGCGGTAGCTGTTGAGAGTTGAAGAGAGATCGAAAGAATGAATGTGAGGATTCTCTCTATTGATTAAATGAATGGTTTGGTTACATATTTATAAAGGGGGAAAGACATCATGTTTCTTGGGAGTTGGAAGGTCCACACCCTTTCATGAAGTTGGTCTCTTCATGAAAGGTCCACACCTTTTCATGAAAGATCCTCTACAATTATCTCTAATATTAATTGATCACTAATTAAAATGTTTTACAATAGTAGCCGCGCGATTTTCCAGATGCAAAGTCAGTGACAGTTGAACAAGTCTTCACGCGATAGTTTATCGAAACAGATCCCAAAATTCAGCAGTAGGCCAATTCTGCAAAGCCTGTACAGAACCCAAGACAAGCCCCTTTTACAACAGTACAACGAACAATTCAGATTCACGCAGAAATAAAGAGGGACTAGTAAATGGCAGACTACTGTTTGGACTGACCAGAAAGTGTTCCTCTATCTTTTGCTAGTATCTTTTTCATGGAAAAAGAGCGCGCCAAATTGAAGCAGTTAGACACCACATGCTGGCAACAAAAATGCAAATTGCAGAGTAACTGTTCACATCCCAGCAGCAACTCCATGAAACAAGTTTGGATGCTGAGAAACTCTGAAACACATGCATATGATGTTAGAAGGGTGCAAACTTTATACATCTCCAAAGTTGCAGGAATGCCAGGAATCTGTAGAACACAAAGTTGGTCATCGAGTGTAATAATTTAGTAATTATTGTGTTTTTTGTTTTGAACCAAACCATGGATGTTCATTGGTGTTATTAAGAAAGAATAAGCTAAACTGAAGCAGATCGACACCACATGTTGTCTGCAAAACTGCAAAGTGTTGTCCAGGTTCAGCAGCCATTCATCAAGAAAAGTCATTGGTATACCGAGCCTTCTGGGAGAACACATCTAACTGAATTACAAGAACTCAAATTCAGTAACTTCAGCGTTACAGAAGTTTCAGAAATTTGTAGAGCGCAATTTGAATACAGAGTTTTGATCTATATGATTCCTGTTATGCAATCATGTTTAAGCACTGACAAAACAATCGATGTTCAGGTGTCTGAACTATGAACCCATATCGCTGCTTGCCAGCAGACACCACCACCAACGAATCTAGTACTACTATTATACACAACAGAACGGCATGTGCATATTGTTTCGATTCTGAAATCTGGACTACCAAAATTCAGAGATGCTGTAGATTCAGCTGAGATGTTCACGGCAGAGCACAGACAATAGGACCAGAAAATTTCTTCTCACAAATCGAGTCAATAATAATGCAATTTACGGTACGTCTCAACATTACATAAGCGATTACATGACCTGCTCGTTTGAATAGACTGATCAGATCTTTAGTTCTTTACACCAAAAATCGAAGAACTCTCTCATCAGGTTGCACACACCGCTGGAGCAGTGGAGCCACGAGCAGCTGCTTCTTGGGCAATGCCGATTCCGCCTCTTCGTTCCTCAGCAGCTCCATCGCGTCGACCTTGGCAAACCATGGTTGTTTGAGCGCGGCAGCCGCCGTGAGCCGCCTGTCGGGGTTGCACGTCAGGAGGCCATTGAGGACCTCGAATCCTTGCTGGGACAGCACTGCCTCAGGGAACAGCTTGCGTAACTGGTTGTCATAATGCACGTCATCTAGTATCGGCATGTGCTCGAGTCCACGCACGACGTTCTGACCAACGCACCGGCGACGTCCCTCGGCGGCGCCGCCCTGGCGCTGCACTACGCGAACCTCACCATGCTCATCGAGAAGCTCGCCGTCTCGCCTCACCACATCTGCTCCGACGAGACGGACGACCTGTGCGGTATGCTGATGGACAGACAGGATCCGGGCGTGCGCCTCAAGCCGTTCGAGCTGTCCTCCTTCCAGAGGTTGGAGCCCAGCGCGTCGAGCGGGCCGCCCACCAGGACGACCTTATGGGCTTGCGTATTTGCAGTTTTCATGCTACCTCCTCATTAGCCTGCATCTTTGGGTCCACCGGCACAGCCCCACAGCTAGCTCCTAGATTAGATCCAATCACACGGCAACCCTTCGGTGCCTCTTTCCAGAAACAACCATGCGTGGCAGCGGCGTAGGTTTTGACGCTAGGTCAAGCGACAGCGGCGACCACGGAGACCACGACGGCAGCTCGATGGACACACCCACGGCTGCTTCCTTCGGCGCCATACGCAAGCGTGCCGTGATGCCGCCTCCTACATCCGCGCATCCATCTTCCACGCTTCATCATCCAGCATCTGCTTCACAAGAGAGGCGACGTCCTACTAAGGAAGCTGTCGTCCAGGAAGATGATAGCAATGACTACGATGATGGCTTAGGGATGCTACGTTTTCTCTACAGCAGGTACATAGTATATGCTACTGTTGGTGTTAGTTGGTGCACGTGATGGGTATCGGCCGATCGATCGAGGCTTGTATACGTTGTAGAAATTTCGACATGCTAATCAAGATAGAAGTATGCCTTCTGGATCAACTTTCCTGCTTAGTATAAAGAGATCTATAATGTTTATAATTGGATCAGTATCTGATTATTCTTTTCTGAAATTTAAGTTCATTCAATCATCACCTGCTAGCACAATATTTTTCCTCTGATAATCCTTTATTCTAGCCTTATATAGGGTGTGTTCTCACCTAAAAATTACTAGGGGATTGCCCTCTGCGTTGCTGTAGGAATTTAAAGGATGATTTCTATACTCATTGTGTATGACCAAAAGCATATACGCAGGACAACGGCAGTTCCAATAATTATCAGTCATATTCTTTGCACACCTAATAATTTAAATTTGAGTGATATTTTCTATGCATCAATAAGCAGTCCTAATTTCATCAACACAACCTCCTGAACATGCTAACATACTATTATGCCCTCACTATTTATATTGCCTGATGCATATCTAATATACAACACTGATTTAGATCTATGTAATCTAAACTAAAGGTGGATGGCTGAAACGTAGTTTTCAATATATTAGAAGCATTTACATGATGTCAGATGTTTGGTTTCCTAAGTTTGATCAGTCGACGCTAGTAGAGAAATTATTAATCAAAGTTTCATCATAATGAGAAAAATATTACCTCTTGTATTGCAATCACATTTTGCTAATTTTGTTAAATTCAAGTGTAAGTAATATCTTAAACCACACAATGTTATTTTTTTGCTCTATTGCACACAGTGAACCATTGATGGGTGAGACATGGAAATTTTGTTTCCAACGCAAGTGGAAACCTAAGGATGACGAATTCGTCGACATTGAAGTAGACAGAGCTCATATCTCATTTTATAACGTGGTATACTTCAAAGAACAGCTTGGGTATGGAGCCAGGAACTTCATATACTACAAGAAACGTTGCGGTAGGGATGTAGCTAAACTTTAGGCCATCGAATATTTACGCCATTCAGAAGCAATGCTATAGGACAATGCTGCAGAGAGGAAAATCAGGTTGGTATTGTCAAGGGAGCTAGAACCAGAGGTAAATGTCAGCATAACACCAATTAAGCAACATGGGGGGAAGCGAAAATATGATCAATCAGGTACAGATGAACACCTTGATGCCTACAAGGTGTGGCTAGCAAACTGCAAGCCAAAGAACTAGACATAGGTACGATCATTCTTTGCATCACCCATTCAAATTGTTATAACACAATGTTGCTTCGACAAGTGCATCTGGTTAATCATGACTCAAAGACTATAGGGATGACTTTAGGGACGAAACAATCGAAACATACAAGGAATGGCTAAGGCATACAAGCCGTTGTCAACATATGCGTAATTTAATTGCTTTTATGATGTCATCAAATATATTACCGGCTCTTGTACATTCAATAAAATAATTGACGCATGGTGATTTTTTTTACAGTGTCATTATTGAAAGAACATACAGAATATTATCATATAACTGGATGGGAGGGAAATCAGGAAAGGAGCACAGCAAACAAAGATAGGCCAGCTCATGCAAGAAAACCAAAACAACAAAGGAATGGTATGTGCTGGTCTTTCCATTTTGCATTATACTCTTTTGGTGATCATATATATTATATTTGTTTCATACGTTAATAAGGTGGACCCAAAACTCGTGGACGTGGATGTCTCAAAGGATATAAAGCAGCTACAAAGAGAAGTAAGAGCAGATCTCAGAAATTAAAGATCGAATTTAATTCCTTGCTGGGAGGCTCCTATGGTGAGAACAACCGCACATTTGTGGATGAGATTGTAATCTTTACCAGGAAAAAGGCTCCACTTATAGGAGTGCAATCGTGGAAGGATGTGAAGGACAATGTGAAAATAGCAATAGCAGAAGAAATGATGGTAAGTCAATTGTTTTCTTTAGCCAAATGTTATGAATTTAGTACCTTCACTTTAATGTTCTATTTGTCTTTCCATTCAAATAGAAAATTTGGGACTTAGATGACATTGAAGATGCTACTGAAAAGATATGGGCAATTGCCAAAGAGAGGTACAAAGGATGGAGAGCTTCATTTAGTTCGACATACAAGGCATACTCCATTACGCTCAATGAATGAGGCATAAGCCTGAAGATTTAGACAACGTGGAGTGGTACTACTTGATCCAATATTTTGGAAGTAAGCCATTCCAGGTTCGTCGGTGTCCAATTTCTTTAGTGATTCCACTACTAAAGTATAATGTAATTAACAGAGCACTGCTTGTACACCTTTTGTAGAAAATTGGCACTAGGAACTCTGGAATCCAGAAAGTGAAGACTAAGCATCTCACAGGATCGAAATCATATTCCCAAATTAGTTTTGAACAGGTAATGACAACATTAGCTAAGTTAATTACTTTCTTAAATGGTTGTTACCTAATGCTAAATTGTTGCCATCTCAGAGAAATAAGGGTAATGGCCACCAGACTACTGATTTGCAACTTTGGATGACTACTCACACCAAGGATGGGCAATGGTCAAATGAAGACTCTAGGGATATCTACGTGAGTGCTTGTATATGATTGCACCTTTAAAATTTAGCATGTTTCAAACCTATTTTGGAACTATTTGAAATTACATGCTTCTAATTTATTTCTCATGTTTCACTTAGGAAAATGCATGCATCCAAGTTACAGAGGCAGAAAAAGGGAAGGGTAGGCCCTTCCTTACGGTTGAGGAGGAAAACACAGTTTTCCAACTCAACTACTCTAAAACTCTTGGAATAAAGTCATACAGATGTCATGGACGTGGATACATGGCGAAATATCCAACAAGAAATGCTCTACGGAAACATAGAGAAGAAGATGCAGCCCGTACTAAAGTTTTAGCTCGACAAGAAAGAATGCAGCACCAACAAGAGGTTGAAGAATTAAAAGAAAAGCTTGAACATGCAGTTTCAGCAAGGGAAAGAGACAAGGAAGAAACTAAGAAACAAATTGAAGAAATCAGGGAAGAATTCCGGTCAACACTACAACAACAAATACAATTAGCATTGTTGCAGGTAATAACTTTGGACCACGGTTTTCCTTTTTTGGCTCCTCTATTTTAGCTAATGTTCCTTGTCTTTTGGGCTACACAGGCTATCCCAGGAACCATCAACACCACACCAAACGGACCAAGTATCAACAACAACTTCATCACACCACCACGTATAGAGGATGCAGCTATAGAGGTAATACAAATGCAACAAAGGTTACTTACAGAAGATGCAACATGTTTACATATAAAATGCAACTTGTTCACATCAAAGCTTTCATTTTGGTAGAATAATGAACCAGTAAGCGTGTTGACCACAGAAACGGTAGTTGACGATGGTATTACCATGACAACAAAGACTAGTGCAACCAGAACTCTTTCCAAAAATAGAATGGTTCCAATGGATCATTGAATTATGTTTCTACCCAACAACTATTGAGGACTCGTAATCAAAAGAAAAAATAGCAGGTATGAATACCAATATGATTTGTCTTTGAAATGGTGGGTAATATGTTTTTTATGATATGTCAATAAAGTTCATGAAACTGGTGGGGATCTTGTTGTCTCAAACGGTATATCTGCCCTCCCTTGGGTCGGTTGGGGACCAACCTCTGGCCTTCGGTATGGCTTTGTACTTGACTCGTCTATATCATATTTATACAGAGTTCGATATTTATGCTATCTTGATAGTATGCTATACCATATCCTGTGCTTCATATCGTTATACTCGTATGCTTAGTCTAGATTTACTATATTGTATCAATTTGGTGTGCCTTCGGGCTTGCTCTAGTTCTATGCCTATCGATCATCATGGTCAGGGTTACAGATGGGCTAGAGTAGTGATCACGTGCGTGGGCGTGGTGCCTAGGCATCAATGGATCCATTGAATATGACTGTGCCCCACGGTTTGAGGTGTAGGCGGCAGGTGGTGGCAGCCTTGTTTGTCCCTCGTAGTCCCCCACGTTTGGGTATGGTGTAGGAGTTCTGAAAGATATCTTGCCTTGGCAGACCAAGGCTAGGTATTCTCCCCCTATACAGTATGCGTAGGTTTAGTGCTAATCATATGTTTGTATAACCCTTGCTAGTATAAATAGATATCAGGACCCCTCTTGTATGCCTTGCTCGCGCTAACCTTAGGCCTATTATTTTATTTATTTTATTCTCTATTTATCCTTGAGATTGGCTACGTGTGTGTGTCATATTACCCTTATACTCTATCATGGCTTACCCCTGTATGAGTAGTCAGTCTATTTCTTGAGCATATTGTCCAAGTTATGTATCCGATATCCTCTTCTACACCATGCCATTCTTTGGGAAAATATAAATAACGGTACCTTGAATACTCTCTGGGTGAAATGCTACAATGGTATATCCGTGCGCTTGTGGATTCATTCGCATACGTTAAGAAATACCAACAGTGATGAAGATGAGGAAGAGGAGTACAATGTGAAGCACTGTAATGATAAGGAACCAGCAGGCAGTGACAGTGATGAGGACAGCGGTGATGGTGATGGTGATGGTGATGGTGATGGCAATAATGATGGTAGAGGTGGAAATGGTGACGAGGATGATGGAGATGATGATGAGGATGAGGAGAGTGATGATGAGGATGTGGACAATATTGCTATGCCCATCATTTAGAGGCCTACCTATCCCTTTCATAGAGGACCGACACATTATTTTGGGGATGGGATGACTGAGATAGTGAAAAGGTTGAGAGGAGAGGATCCATAAAGTGCTCCTAAGATTGCTCAAGAGTATAGATTTTGGACTCCTTTTCAGCAGGATCTCCACACCACTGTCATTCTTAGAAAGTCCAAAATCATGCATGAAGCACATTGGCTATATGGGGAAGAAGCATAATCCTATATTTGATGAAGTGATGAATGCTTGTGCTGAGAAAAGAATTAAGCATTTCATGGGGTTCAAGCACAATTGGAACAAGGAAATCATTGCACAATTCTTTGCTACCATGTACTTTGGACATATTGCAAATGAGAGGGCTATGTTTTGGATGACCGAGGGTGACAGGCACCATATCACTTATCCCGTATTTGTACCTATGTTCAGAGTTGGAGATAATGATCACACCTATCGTAAGCTCCATGATGAGGGTGTTCTTGAGACGACAAAGATGCACTTCATGTATCCCAAGAATATGCAAAATGCAAGTGCCTACGGGATCGTTTCAATTTAGCTCCAAATCAACATCATTAGGAAGTCTATTATTTTTTTCGTTTTTTTCATGCTTAGTGATCCTTTTGCATTCACCTTCCAATTTTCATAATTCATTTCTTGAAACACACATAGTTTGCAGTTTCTGGCAGAAAATCACACTAATTCTGAATACCTGGACCAGTAGTGGTACAATGCTTGTGGTGCATGTTTTCCTACCCTATGAAAGTGAGCTCCACAAAGACCTCTCAAAATGGAACTGGGCTGTTCTGTTTCAATGTGTGTTGTTTTGAAGCTATAGTAGTATATTAAAGTACATCCCACTTTCTACAACGTTTTCAGCAGTATTACTTTCATTATGATGAAAATTTACTAAAATTTTATTGATGATCTATGTTGCTTTTATTGCTGAAAATATGAAGAAAATGATGATCAAGTAAAATATATTTTGTGTTTTTGTTGATGTCACGTATACACTCAAAATGTTTTTTTTTCACGATTCTGTGTGTGTCCATGGCTATGATTGCACTTGTTGTTTTCCATTCCATATTTGTACTCAGTAGTGTACCGACTTTTTTTTTTATCCAAGGTACTGATCTGTTGAGCCCTTGATCCCCTCATCTACCTGTATCTGATTTGTTTTCACAACTAGGTATTTTTATATTGAAAATGGATCGGAGGGCAGCTTGCTATTCTTTTGTCCTTGCATTCGTTTGGCACAATCATGAATTTTTATCACTTGATAAGCGATGCACATTTGTTAAATATGCCTGTCCAATTCCTTGTCCCAAGTTCTGAACTAATGCCTACTGTTTCGAAATGTTTGTAGGCTAGTTTGTGCTCAACCTTTTTCTTGTACCCTTTGGTTTAATTCTTTTTTCACATAATGGACCTTGTCGGAACAAGCAGATGGAAATGTCTGGCGTGCTGAATTTGGTCCTGAAGAAGGTGGAAGGCCTGACAAAGAAAGTGCAGCAACTAAGAAGGGAGAACCAACAGCTCCGGCAGCAGCTTCTCTAATCTATGCTTGGTGTGGGTGTTCTCAGTTCGGCATTGTTGTGCTTTGTGGAAGACCTCAAGCCCATCGGGCCCACAGATCAGCGATATGTCAAAGTGTGGTTATGTTACTGTCGGGGATACATCCCCAATACCCGCAAGGAAGGAAGAAGTCAGACTCCTACTAGGATTCCCCTGTAATCCTACTAGGACTCGTCCCGTGTAATCCTACTAGGACTCCTCCTTGT
Organism: Setaria italica; assembly: GCF_000263155.2. NCBI lineage: Eukaryota > Viridiplantae > Streptophyta > Magnoliopsida > Poales > Poaceae > Setaria > Setaria italica. Next base: position 22,930,346 of record NC_028451.1, on the reverse strand, counting down.
AACCGACTAGTACTCTGCCTCCTGGAGTATATAAAGGAGGGCAGGGGTACCTAGCTCGGTAGGTCACACCTCAACACCTAAGTGCAGGGCGCAATATACAAACACCCCTAAACAGGACGTAGGGTATTACGCTACTCTAGCGGCTTGAACCTGTCTAAATCCGTATCTCGTGTCCTCACTTTTACCTTCAAGTTCCAGGTCCGGCGATCCCCCGCTACACATTCTGCTACCTCGGGTACCCCTTGGTAGACGGCCGGTATAAAACACCGACATTGGTGCCCACCGTGGGGCAGATCGTCGAGGTCATCGGGCGAGCTTGAAGGACCTCATCTTCAAAATCAATCTACTCGACGAGAGACAAGTTGTCGAGTTCCATCTTTTTTGGTAGCACAGTATGGTTGTTCTTAGGCGACAGTTAATCAGCAAGTCGTATCTCTATGTCAAAATCCAAGAAGGAATCGAATTCATGGCATATCAACGGATTACTACTCGTCGACATGCATCTCTTGTTGCCTCAAATAAAATTTCAGCAGGAATAGATTTTGGTATTTGAGCAGAAGCGAGACGCAGATTGCACTATCGCCGAGTCCGAAGCGAAAAGATAAAATTCAGCCGCCGTTGACCGCATCAAGATTCTGTACTCAAGTCCTACTAGGAATCGTACTTGAGTCCGTCAAAGTTTCCATCATGCGTGAAAGCCTGACCTACTGCACCGCTCAACACCATGTCAATCCGACTACGCCGTATTCCTGCTGTCCACGAAAGGCATTAAAGCTAAGCATGGCGAGACAGCCAGCTGTTTCCGGCAACTGAGATCAAAATTAGTGGAATTCAACTACATGCACACAGGTAACGCACCAAGAAGGCTCCCAATTGATGATACGTGCACTCCAAAGTTCATACCAGACAAGACTTCGGCTTGCACGGCAACGTCAACGTCCGACTGCGTCAAACCGCCAATGTCTCCCTCGACTCAACTCCAGCCCGCGCTGCAGCGTCAACATGGAGATGACGGTTTCGACTACTTGTCTCGATCATGTCATGACTCCCGTCGACGACTTCTCCGACTATATCACGGCGCTTGCCGATGACTTCTTTGTCTACGTCACCGTGCTTACCGACGACTTCGACTAAGTCGCAACGCTCGCCGACGACTACTTCGACAGGTGGCTTGCCAGCGGCTGTTTCGACTACGTCGTGACACCCGCTGCTACCTACCTCGAATACTCGTCTCGACTAGATAACTAGTCGAGGGTAGGCCTCGCACTGTCGACAACTAGTCGGAATCGACTCCGACTAGCTGGCTCCTCCAACAACAGTCGCGGCTTCATCGATGAGAATCTTGACTACATCGACATCTGGCCGCATCAACTCGTCGGCGACTACATCGATTACTCGTCTTGACTAAAACACTAGTCGAGGCGGATTTCACAGCACCGACAACTAGTCGGAATCGACCCCGACTAGTCAACTTTGTCAAACAATCGTCGCAGTTTCATCAGATACCACTGCAGCTTCGTCGACAATCGACCACGAATCAAGCTAAGTCACTTTCCTGACTATTCCCTAGCTTGCTTTCCTCTCGCACACAACATGCGCTCTAATCGTCGGAGGACAGCAAACTCATGCACGCAACATGCGCTCTACTCGCCGTAGGGTAGCAAACTCATGCGCGCAACATGCGCTCTACTCGCCGGAGGGCAGCAAACTCTCTCACGCTATCGCGCTCTCTTTTTATCGCAACAACGACTATTCCTTTTTGTCTTCTCTTAAGGTCCCTGCTCTTCTCGAGCAGAACACACCTTAACTTGTGAAAGCCTTGGGTGCACCTGTGACGCCAAATGCTAGCATACATACACGTGCAAACAGCAATGCCCATACACGTACACGAGACACAGCTCTTACACACGCAGCGGCTACGGCTAAACGGGGATTGAGAGTCTAAAACGTAATAGGCTAACTACTCGGGAAGAGTATGACTAAAACAAGAGCTTGACACACAACTTTCATATTGATCACTGAATAAATTTTAGCAGCTTCAATATTCTACAAAAATGCTACATGATGTATGCATCTTTTCTTTCAGGTTAAACTTTGGCGACGACGCCCGCTAAGCATGCCTCCAACGGCATAGGCTAGTTTCCGAACTCGGGGGCTAAGCACCAATCAGTACTCGGAATATCTCTAGTGGCTCAGCTAGCTCCCAGGCTCCGGGGCTGGACGCTGCAAAACCACTCGACGTGGCTCCAACGATTTACCTGGCGCACAAGCTCGGGGGCTGGACGCCGGAAGACTACTCGAATGATGACCTGAGTGAAGATTGAAGACCCTCGGCTTGATTATTCAATCAATCCAAGGCTCGGGGGCTGATATGCTACACCCAAGACTTTTTTTAAGCTGAAAGAAGAAGATTCAAGATTTTGACCCTCAGCCTGATTCTACGAGTCAACCTAAAGCTCGGGGGCTACTCCATATGGAGTGCGGCTTTCGCCACCCTCCATACTGTTGGAGGTATGCCCTAGAGGCAATCATAGAGATGATGATATTCCATTTGTATCCATGATTTGTATACTGTGTTCATTGAATATCCATTAAAGGCTACTTGAATTGCTTTGCAATTATGTGAATTGTATGTGAAACTCTTTACTTGTATGGTTATTCTAAAGTTGTCCCTAGTCGGAGTTCATGTGAGGACACACATGAATATTAGACTAGCACATGTATTGGTTGATGACTATGTTTCACAAGTCATGGACATGGAGATGTTGAACTAATAATGTGGACACATGTGGAGACATGTGGTAGGACTGACCCAACACGAGAAGTAGTTCTCTCTTTAAACAACATATACGCTTTGTCCTTAGACCTGAGATTGTCGCATGTATTCTAGATGTGGATCGACCTACTTAGGGGCTATCAAACGCTACGCCGTAACAGGGTAGTTATAAAGGTAGCTTTCGGGTTTGTCAAGAAGCATGCTATGAGACATGGTCAATCAAGATGGGATTTGCCCCTCTCTGATTGAGAGTGATATCTCTGGGCCCCTCGAGTGATCGGATCAGAAAATGCATGGCCATGCTACGTACGGTTAAGAGTTAACCTACAAAGGGATTCCGAATCATAGGATCGAGAAAGAGCGGTCGGCTTGAAGCTAGACCAAATATCGTGAGGCAAAGGGAATAGCATGTATATTATGTTGTGATGGTTCGTCTGATATGATCTTCGTATACGTATAGGAGTTGGCACGTCTTGCTAGAGGCCGCTACCGACTATTGGGCCGAGTAGGAGTACTCGGGCCATGTCTATACGTATCCGAACCCATAGGGTCACACACTTAAGGGGCTGGAAGCCCAATTCGGATCTGATCCGAGTTGGATTAGATTTAGGAGTACTAATGGGCCTCGGATCCAGAGGCCCATCAGGAACCCCTATAAATAGAGGGGTGGGGGCGCCCTAGGGTTACACACCTTTTGGCTGAACACACTTGCCGCGCCTCCCACGCCCTCGCCTGTTGCAACTCGCGGATCTAGCAATCCGGCTTGCGACGCTTCCTCCCTGCACGTGTGGATACCTTGGAGGTGTTGCGCCTGCAGCACTTGGACGAGCCGCCGACGAGCCGCGACGAGCCGACGACGAGCCGCGGCACCGGAGGCGATCTTGCTGCACGTGGACGAGCTGCTGAGGAGCTGCTGGACGTGATCGACTACGTACGACTACGTTGATCGACTACGTACGACTACGTGATCGTCTTCACTGCATCGACGCAAATCTACATCTTCCGCACCAGTAGTGCGTCGAGTGGTAATCCCGTGATCCTTATACGGCAGTTCTTCCTGGTTATACGTGGTAGAAAATTTTGATTTGCGCTAGTGTAGCCTACCTCGTATCCCAACACATACATGAAGACTACAATATCATGTTGATCAAGACTTTGAGCACACCATAGCCTCATGGCAGCTTTGAGAAGCATTGAAAGATTCAACCTGACAAAGTACTCGAAGAGCATCAAGACTACTCGGTGAATATCTGAAGACTACTCAAAGACTGCTGCATTCAACTATGAAGCGCTCGGGGGCTTGTCGGGGATACATCCCAATTACCCGCAAGGAAGGAAGAAGTCGGACTCCTACTAGGATTCCCTTGTAATCCTACTAGGACTCCTCCTTGTAACCAACTAGTACTCTGCCTCCTGGAGTATATAAAGGAGGGCAGGGGTACCTAGCTCGGCAGGTGTACCTAGCTCGGCAGGTTACACCTCAACACCCAAGCGCAGGGCGCAATATACAAACACCCCTAAACAGGACGTAGGGTATTACGCTACTCTAGCGGCCCGAACCTGTCTAAATTTGTGTCTCGTGTCCTCGCTTTTAGCTTCAAGTTCCAGGTCTGGCGATCCCCCGCTACACATTCTGCTACCTCAGGTACCCCTTGGTAGATGGCCGGTATAAAACACCGACAGTTAGAGGATCCTTCTGGAAGTGGAAGAGGGCAATATGCCTTAGGTAGGCCTAGTGATGATTGATTCCTATATTGGTTTGTCTAGTTCATGACAAATAGGAAGTTCATGTTCGATGCTACTGTACATAGAATTCTCATAGGGTGTGTTTGGTTGTTAAGCTAAGACTAGTTTGTCTAGAGTACTAAGCCTTGCTCTAGCGATCCATTTTGTCCGTGTTTGGTTGGATGGCTTAAATAGCATGTATTACTATAGCTCGTGTTTGGTTGGTTGCATAGCCAATATAATAGCCTCACTATTTATTATAGGTGAAGTTACCCCTCATCTCTCCCTTGCCTTTTTTCTCTCTCCGCTCACTCACTGGTAGAAAAAGTGGCTTTAGTCCTGAGCCACATAGAGCTCAAAAATCCAACTGGTACTAATAATTCGGGACTAAAGGTCCTGACCTTTAGTTCCAGGTGGAAAAACCGGGACTAAAGGCACCTCTTTAGTCCCGATTGGTATTACCAATAGTTTCGAGTGGAATAACCGGGACTAAATGCACATCTTTAGTCCCGGTTAGTATTACCAACCGGGACTTAAGGGTTTTCACAAAAAATATTATAAATTCTTGGGAGGCTCCCACACGCACACGTCACAAGTCACATGATTTTTCACACGAACTATGCGCATGTGCGGTGCGCGGGATTCAAACCCACAACGTCTTGCTTTGTGCGTAGCTTCCTTACCATCTCACCTACATAACACATCTAACTAAGTAGGGGATGATATCCTTTTGTATTCATCTGCGGGGGGACCCTTTAGTCCCGGATCGGGACTAAAGCCTTGAGGAGCTTTAGTCCGGATTTGTAACACCAACCGGGAGTAAAGAGATCTCCACGGACTATGAAATTTAGACCCGGGACTAAAGCCTCTTTATTCTCGGGTCCAAACCATTTCAGGATTTTTGTTGAGGATCGAAGGTCATTTCTCTACTAGTGACGTTACAAGTTAAATTGAAACACCTAATCCCCAATCGATGAAGCAAATGTGATATAAAGAGAAGGAAATTTTGTCCATGGGACATCCTCAATATATGGTTTTGTGTGAGACATACTCCATTTGTTGATTTAGTTGGCTGGACACTATGATTTTGTTTTTTTGTTTCCAACACACTGCAGCACATAAAAGGACCGTTTTGCCCTAGTAAAGTTAGGCTCACCCGTCAGCCCTCCACCTCTCCTTCTTCTTTCCTCTTTGCTTCCGTCGCTCCAGCAACACGAGCCACTCAGCCACGTCCTACGCCCAACCCCTCCGCGTCACCGCTCTACAAGGCCATCGTGCTGTACGAGGCCACTCAAGCTCGAACTATGGTGGAGGCCCAAGCTGGCAGCCTCGGGCCGGTGCCGCCTCTGTGCCTGGCGTATGGGAGCTCCTCCGCCTCAGGCTGGTGTTGCCTCCACGCTCGATAGCGTCCCCTCTGTGGTGGCTGCGGAGGGGTATGGGGGTTGGTGTGAAATGACCCGAATTCCCATGTCTGAGAATTCAAGTCTCTGCACCTCTATGATAGTCCCAGGAAGCGGCTATTACATGCAATCCCTGTCTTAGATAGTACAATTCCATACAAAAGCAAATGCAGCGGAAAGAATCAATAGAATACATTCAAATATTGTACAACATCTTAGCATATGTTGGTACAAGTCCATTAGGATTGAATCAAACATAAGAAAAGATCTATGAAGCGCAGCGCATCTATTGACATCTCTTAAGTACCAAATCTAGGCCGTCAACTCCTGCATAAACACATAAAAGATGAGCATTTACAGTAGTGGTAGGAGTTATTTCTAACAAATTCCACAAGTGTTAGTGAATATTTGTATGCAGGTTCATTAACGAAGAAAACACACGTCAAGAGCAAGGAAACACACTCTCAACCAATCTGGAGCAAGCACACGGATTGAAGGGTCCACAAGCACCGTGTAACACCCTGTACCAACATGAGAACCCACCTAGGAGCCACCCAGCCAAAGGGAGTTGCCTGAGGCAGTTACTAGGGGTTCGGCCGAACCGCCTTTGGCACTGCTCATCTCCAGCAGCCACGTGTTGCTCGTTGACTCCTTCCCAACATCGGTTATGGTTGATTCCCCTAAATATTCTCTACCCATACCGACCTTGGAGCACTATAAATAGAAGAGCAGGGGCTCACTTCTCAACACACCACTCAAGAGTAGAATTAGTGCTCCATTGCAAAGGCGAAGCGATGCCTAGCTAGTGCTTAGAGTAGGGGCAGAGTGAGGGATAGTTCGGGGAAGCACCAGGCCTGTCAGCGCTCTTCTCCAAGCTTGTACCTCTATGGATGCTGGCTTCCTTCGATATAAAGTAAGTCCGTATTCGTGATTCTACAAGAGGGGTCCTGATATCTATTTATACTAGCAAGGGTTATACAAACATATGATTAGCACTAAACCTACGCATACTGTATACGGGGAGAATACCTAGCCCTGGTCTGCCAAGGCAAGATATCTTTCAGAACTCCTACACCATACCCAAACATGGGGGACTACGAGGGATAGACAAGGCTGCCACCACCGGCCGCCTACCCCTCAAACCATGGGGCACAGTCATATTCAATGGATCCTTTGATGCCTAGGCACCACGCCCACGCACGTGATCACAACTCTAGCCCATCTGTAACCTTGACCATGATGATCGATAGGCATAGAACTAGAGCAAGCCCGAAGGCACACCAAATTGATACAATACAGTAAATCTAGACTAAGCATACAAGTATAACGATATGAAGCACAGGATATGGTATAGCATACTATCAAGATAGCATAAATACCAAACTCTGTATAAATATGATATAGACGAGTCAAGTACAAAGCCATATCGAAGGCCAGAGGTTGGTCCCCAACCGACTCGAGGGAGGTGTAGAGCACTACTAGCAAGAAAGCTCTAGCCTAAGCTCCACTTCTAGCCTAAGGACTACTAGGATCCAGCACTGTCATGACGCCTATATTAGGTTGCAATATGGTTATTTTGGTTGCAATAAAGATCAATTACATCTATGTATGGTCATTGACAGGTGGTTGCATTTGGAACAGTGCAATAGGTTCTTGCATCCTTTTGGATATGGTGTTGCAATATGGTGGTTTTGCAATGCACATAAAAAAACTAACGCAACTGCGATTTGGTTGCAAGCACGGATATTGCGACCAGCAGAATGATTGCATGAATTATTGTTGCAATGAAATATGTGGCTGCACGAACGAATTTGTCGCAAAATAGGTTTATTGTCACCCCGTAGTTACATGGGTATATGGCCATATTGCCATGCAATATGCTCCATTGCGTCAAATAAATATTGCAGCCTAACAAATTTGGTGGCTAGAGTCACAATTGCAAAATTCACTTGCTGGTAGCAATAAAAGGTAATGCAACGAATCATTATTAGTGGTAATAGATGGAAAATGCAATGAATTATTGTTGGTGGTAATAGATGGAAAATGCAACGAACCATTGTTGGTGGTAGACACTCCTATAGAAACACATAAAGTTTGTGGTAGTAATGTATATTGCAATAACAAACAGTGGTTGCATAGTGGTTTGTTGCAACGGTGGCATTTTAGCCAGCACCTTTTTAATTTTGTTTTGTAGCTAGAAATTTAATTGTTGTTACAAAATAATTGTGCCATGAGTATATATTTCATCATCACATATAAAAACTCAAACCTTCATTAACTTCAAATATATGTCTCAACCAAAGTAATAACACAATGAATAGAGTACTGCTAAAATAAACATGACCACAGCAGAATAAAAACATCATCTCTAACTACAAGTTTGCAACTATGTTTGGCATAAGAAAATAAAACTAAATATGAGTTCTCTTATTGATCTCTTCATGCCCATCAGCACCAGTCGTCACCAATAAAAATTTCTATAATTCTTCATTCTTCTAGCTATCCATCACCAGCATATAGGCATAAAGCTTTCTCTAAATATTTTGGTTGTCCACGCTTTCCTGCAATTCATGAACACACATATAATTTATTAATTTAATATAGGAACCTTGGTGATTAAGTGCATGGAATAACTAATCACGTGCAAACTAAATGATCATAGTGACATAGTAAAGATATAAACTAAATTAAGGAACACTCTGCAATAATATCATATACCGTTTGAGACGACAAGATCCCCATCAGTTTGATGAACTTTATTGACATATCATACAAAACATATTACCCACCATTTCAAAGACAAATCACATTGGTATTCATACCTGCTGTTTTTTCTTTTGATTACAAGTCCTCAATAGTTGTTGGGTAGAAACATAATTCAATGATCCATTGGAACCATTCTTTTTTTTGGAAAAGAGTTCTGGTTGCACTAGTCTTTGTTGTCATGGTAATACCTTTGTCAACTACCGTTTCTGTGGTCAACACGCTTACTGGTTCATTATTCTGCCAAAATGAAAGCTTTGATGTGAACAAGTTGCATTTTATACGTAAACATGTTGCATCTTCTGCAAGTAACCTTTGTTGCATTTGTATTACCTCTATAGCTGCATCCTCTATACGTGGTGGTGTGATGAAGTTGTTGTTGATACTTGGTCCATTTGGTGTGGTGTTGATGGTTCCTGGGATAGCCTGCATAGCCCAAAAGACAAGGAACATTAGCTAAAATAGAGGAGCCAAAAAAGGAGAACCGTGGTCCAAAGTTATTACCTGCCACAATGCTAATTGTATTTGTTGTTGTAGTGTTGACCGGAATTCTTCCTTGATTTCTTCAATTTGTTTCTTAGTTTCTTCCTTGTCTCTTTCCCTTGCTGAAACTGCATGTTCAAGCTTTTCTTTTAATTCTTCAACCTCTTGTTGGTGCTGCATTCTTTCTTGTCGAGCTAAAACTTCAGTACGAGCTGCATCTTCTTCTCTATGTTTCACTAGAGCATTTCTTGTTGGATATTTCGCCATGTATCCACGTCCATGACATCTGTATGACTTTATTCCAAGAGTTTTAGAGTAGTTGAGTTGGAAAACTGTGTTTTCCTCCTCAACCGTAAAGAAGGGCCTACCCTTCCCTTTTTCTACCTCTGTAACTTGGATGCAGGCATTTTCCTAAGTGAAACATGAGAAATAAATTAGAAGCATGTAATTTCAAACAGTTCCAAAATAGGTTTGAAACATGCTAAAATTTTAAAGGTGCAATCATATACAGGCACTCACCTAGATATCCCTAGAGTCTTCATTTGACCGTTGCCCATCCTTGGTGGGAGTAGTCATCCAAAGTTGCAAATCAGTAGTCTCCAAAGTTGCAAATCAGTAGTCTGTTGGCCATTACCCTTGTTTCTCTGAGATGGCAATAATTTAGCATTAGGTAACAACCATCTAAGAAAGTAATTAACTTAGCTAATGTTGTCATTACCTGTTCAAAACTAATTTGGGAATATGATTTCGATCCTGTGAGATGCTTAGTCTTCACCTTCTGGATTCCAGAGTTCCTAGTGCCAATTTTCTACAAAAGGTGTACAAGCAGCGCTTTGTTAATTACATTATACTTTAGTAGTGGAATCACTAAAGAAATTGGACACCGACGAACCTGGAATGGCTTACTTCCAAACTATTGGATCAAGTAGTACCACTCCACGTCGTCTAAATGTTCATGCTTATGCTTCATTCGTTGAGCGTAAGTGGAGTATGCCTTGTATGTCGAACTAAATGAAGCTCTCCATCCTTTGTACCTCTGTTTGGTAATTGCCCATATCTTTTCAGTAGCATCTTCAATGTCATCTAAGTTCCAAATTTTCTATTTGAATGGAAAGACAAATATAACATTAAAGCGAAGGTACTAAATTCATAACATTTGG
>NC_028451.1:22911735-22919730 GCF_000263155.2 Setaria italica | reverse complement strand
CAAAAGAGTATAATGCAAAATGGAAAGACCAGCACATACCATTCCTTTGTTGTTTTGGTTTTCTTGCATGAGCTGGCCTATCTTTGTTTGCTGTGCTCCTTTCCTGATTTCCCTCCCATCCAGTTATATGGTTATCTTCTGTATGTTCTTTCAATAATGACACTGCAAAAAAAAATCACCATGCATCAATTATTTTATTGAATGTACAAGAGCTGGTAATATATTTGATGACATCATACAAGCAATTAAATTACGCATATGTCAACGACGGCTTGTATGCCTTAGCCATTCCTTGTATGTTTCGATTGTTTCGTCCCTGAAGTCATCCATGTAGTCTTTGAGTCATGATTAACCAGATGCACTTATCAAAGCAATATTGTGTTATAACATTTTTCATGGGTGATGCAAAGAATGATCGTACCTATGTCTGGTTCTTTGGCTTGCAGTTTTGCTAGCCACACCTTGTAGGCATCAAGGTGTTCATCTGTACCTGATTGATCATGTTTTCGCTTCCCCCCATGTTTCTTAATTGGTGTTATGCTGACATTTACCTCTGGTTCTAGCTCCCTTGACAATACCAACCTGATTTTCCTCTCCGCAGCATTGTCCTATAGCATTGCTTCTGCATGGCGTAAATATTCGATGGCCTAAAGTTTAGCTACATCCCTACCGCAACGTTTCTTGTAGTATAAGAAGTCCCTAGCTCCATACCCAGCTATTCTTTCAAGTATACCACGTTATAAAATGAGATATGAGCTCTGTCTACTTCAATGTCGACGAATTCGTCGTCCTCAGGTTTCCCCTTGCGTTGGAAACAAAATTTCCATGTCTCATCCATCAATGGTTCACTGTTTGCAATAGAGCAAAAAAATAACATTGTGTGGTTTAAGATATTACTTACACTTTAATTTAACAAAATTAGCAAAATGTGATTGCAATACAGGAGGTAATATTTTTCTCATTATGATGAAACTTTGATTAATAATATCTCTACTAGCATCGACTGATCAAACTTAGGAAACCGAACATCTGACATCATGTAAATGCTTCTAATATATTGAAAACTACGTTTCAGCCATCCACCTTTAGTTTAGATTACATAGATCTAAATCAGTGTTGTATATTAGATATGCATCAGGCAATATAAATAGTGAGGGCATAACAGTATGTTAGCATGTTCAGGAGGTTGTGCTGATGAAATTAGGATTGCTTATTGATGCATAGAAAATATCACTGAAATTTAAATTATTAGATGTGCAAAGAATATGACTGATAATTATTGGAACTGCCGTTGTCCTGCGTATATGCTTTTTGTTCATACACAATACGTATAGAAATCACCTTCTGTAACGCTGAAGTTACTGAATTTGAGTTCTTGTAATTCAGTTAGATGTGTTCTCCCAGAAGGCTCGGTATACCAATGACTTTTCTTGATGAATGGCTGCTGAACCTGGACAACACTTTGCAGTTTTGCAGACAACATGTGGTGTCGATCTGCTTCAGTTTAGCTTATTCTTTCTTAATAACACCAATGAACATCCATGGTTTGGTTCAAAACAAAAAACACAATAATTACTAAATTATTACACTCGATGACCAGCTTTGTGTTCTACAGATTCCTGGCATTCCTGCAACTTTGGAGATGTATAAAGTTTGCACCCTTCTAACATCATATGCATGTGTTTCAGAGTTTCTCAGCATCCAAACTTGTTTCATGGAGTTGCTGCTGGGATGTGAACAGTTACTCTGCAATTTGCATTTTTGTTGCCAGCATGTGGTGTCTAACTGCTTCAATTTGGCGCGCTCTTTTTCCATGAAAAAGATACTAGCAAAAGATAGAGGAACACTTTCTGGTCAGTCCAAACTGTAGTCTGCCATTTACTAGTCCCTCTTTATTTCTGCGTGAATCTGAATTGTTCGTTGTACTGTTGTACAAGGGGCTTGTCTTGGGTTCTGTACAGGCTTTGCAGAATTGGCCTACTGCTGAATTTTGGGATCTGTTTCGATAAACTATCGCGTGAAGACTTGTTCAACTGTCACTGACTTTGCATCTGGAAAATGGCGCGGCTACTATTGTGAAACATTTTAATTAGTGATCAATTAGTATTAGAGATACACTAGTAGAGAATTGGCCTTTAGTCCCGGTTGGTAGGGTGTATATCTCTCGGATATCCCTCCGGGATAAACCAACCGGGACAAAAGGGGGGTCTTTAGTCCCGGGTTTTTTAACCGGGAGTAACGGTCCCCCTTTAGTCCCGGTTCCCAACCGGGACTAAAGGGTTACCCTTTAGTCCCGGCTGGATTCCAACCGGGACTAAATGGCGCCTGCATGACACTGCCGTGGTGCCTGAATTTTTCATGCATGCATCACGTATACGTAGTACCGCAACCCTTTTAATTGTTAACCTTTAGTAGTTGAGATTTTTTTAGAACGAAATCAACTAGTATTTAAACGAATGAGATTTGTAATTATACAATTACTATATATATACACAATCCTTATACACAATTCATATACACAATTCAACTAGCTTAGGGGGCGTTTTCTTCCACTGACTTATTTTTAGCACGTGTCACATCAAATGTTTAGATACTAATTAGGAGTATTAAACGTAGACTATTTACAAAACCTATTACATAAGACGAATCTAAACGAGGAGACGAATCTATTAAGCCTAATTACGCCTAATTAATCCATCATTAGCAAATGTTTACTGTAGCAACACATTGTCAAATCATGGGCTAATTAGGCTTAATAGATTCGTCTCGCCATTTAGATTCGTCTTATATAATGGGTTTTGTAAATAGTCTATGTTTAATACTCCTAATTAGTATCTAAACATTCGATGTGACAGGTGCTAAAAATAAGTCAGTGGAAGAAAACCGGGCCTTAGTACAAATCAATCATAATTAGCGCGTATTATATATACAAATAAATCAAAGTATCTGTCTACAATCTTCCCGTCGTGGTGTTGCTGATCGGAGTGTCTAATTGTCGTCCATCGTAATAAAATTCTCCTTTTGGATTTACCACCTCGTCCATTATAAATCCAATGAGACCTTCACATATTGCCGCTACTCTTTCTTCCTTCAAGAGTCCTTGTTAAATATTTAACATCTATAATTTGGAAATTTGTGAATGTTACACGAACAAATACATATAAGGAGCTAGAAAATAATTAACTAATTAACTAGTAATAGTTTTATTTTACGTACTTTAAAGTTGTGCGGCATCATCTTCGGTCCCTTGGGTCCCATAAAACTGTGCATGTGCTGACAGATGTAGTAGCCACATAGATTATTCCCGGGTTCCTGTCTTAAGCACTTCAGTGCGAAAAAAAATAAGTTATGAAATATTCGTGTTATACAATGTAATAAATGTGCAGACTTCATACGTACCGGGAAGTCTGTGTTCCATGTAAGTTTTTCTTTGAATGGACCTTTGTGTGTCCTTATGAATTGTTTCCATGCGCTGTGGATTAGAATAATGAATGATATAGTGTAACAGGGATAAAATTTAGGAAATAAACTTTTGCATAGATATAAAGGTCCAGAATTATTACAAGCCTAGCATGTCTTGCACTTCTTGGTAGTCCACTGGATCTTTTCTTAACGAATCGAAGACAGTGACGTGGCTTCTTTCAGGCTCAATTATAATAAGGATCCAGTGGAAGCTGCGTGCGTAAAATGTTCATGCATATTAGAGCTAACTAACATGTAGAGATAAGGAAAAAGACATCGAAAGTAGACGGTATACACACACTTACTTGAAGTTGTATGGAAGTAGTATGAAATCCTTGAATGTTTGTTTGTCTAGGAAATTGTATACTTCCGCAAAGGTTTTTTCCGGCGCTAATTGTATTTGTTGTTGGTTAACTACAGATGGATCCATGAAGCCTACATGTAGGTACGCCTCTCGGCGGCATGTCTGAATTAGCATCCTACATGAAATGGAAGATGAAGTTAGTACGGTGACGCACACCAAAATTTACATGTAGAGATAAACGGATACTTACAGAACCCAAGCGCTGATCAGAGAGACGTCCAGGGCATCATGATGGTACACTTCGTATATATCCTTGAAGTCTAGCCACAGCACTTTCTCCCCTTCACCGTGAAAATCTATCGGTTTTACCTTCATGCCGATCATCTCCCTCGAGTCGGCGGATGCCATCATGTACCATTGATGGAATGCATACATCTTTGTTGATAGCTTCCGTACCAATGAAGGCTTTACTAGAGGTTTGCCTAGCTCATAAGGCCATCTCGGCTCAGGGGGCGGTGCAGTTGGCGTCTCAACTTGCCCTATGCATTCATCAAGTCCCAGACCTGTTTCTTCCATGAACTTCAATACATTTGCTTGTTGATCCAAGGGCATTGCTTTTACCCGTTGAGCATCTTTTTTTGATAAATGGCTGAGGTCGGGGACTGGACCGCTGGAAGATGACTTTCCTTTCCTTTTATCCTTTTCATCAGCCTTTACTAGAGCCCGTTCATAGTTTGACAAGAGTGGTATCCTTTTCTTGGCTCCTTCTTCCATCCTGATAAAAAAGTTTAAATCTCGCCGACTTACTGGCGGTGGCTCCATCTCCCTTGCTTTTTTTTCTTCGGCTTGTTTCTTGAACCACTCACTGGCCTCTCGTTGGATTTCTGCCCACTGTTCCGCATGAGACATTGCCTCCCAGCGTTCCTTACGAGTCACTTCAGGCTCCTTTGTTTTCTTCTTTCTCTGTCTTTGCTTGGGAGGCGGTGCTTGTGACTTCTTTAGTGGTGGTGCAGGTTACTTCAAGGGGGCCGCTCTTGGTGGCGGCGATGGTGATCGGGGAGGGGTGTTGTTATTGTCGTCGTCGCTCCCAACACCAGGATGTGGTGGAGATGGAGACCTTGATATAGATGGAAGGGACGGTCCTGGAGCAGGAGATGACGGTCTCGAGGTATGAGGAGAAGGTCGCTGCTGGGGATCTACGGGGAGCGGTCTTAAGGTCTGAGGAGATGGCTCCGTGCCGGGAATAATGATGTAGCGTTTTTGCCATAGAATGATCCCATGAAGCGCATCTGCCAATGTCTTTTCCCCGTCGCCTCCCGGGAAGTCGAGCTCTAGACCTTCATACTGGCTATCAACTATTTGCTCTACGCAGACGCTGGCGTAGCCTGGTGGAATTTCCATGCCATGACTGCTCTGCCCCGCTAGGGTTGCTAACGCACTCCCGTACGCTACCTGTACATATAGCAGAAGTAAACAAGTTGAACTCCAATCTCGAGGCCTGGATCAATTGACGAGATTGCATAAATATTATGTATAAGTATACCTTAATAGTGAGGTTGTCGACTGGTGCATGCAGCTCACATGAGGTCCGTTGTGTGATGGCATCCACGGGGAACCGTTGCTCCTCCACGGGTAACCTGGGCGTCTGCGCATCGGGGACCCCTGTAGAAGCACAACTGCTCAAGAGGCGTTGAGAAGGGCTGGCGGTGTTAGGAATCGGCAATGCTCCAGATTGGGCCAACTCCACAACTGCGTGGGTCACCCGCCGATTGATTTCATCCATCATTCTTTGTTCTTCTGCCTGCACTTTAGATTCTAGCATCTGCCGCCAGCTCTCCTCAATCTGTTCCTTTCTTCGCTTCCGGCTTCTGTACGAGGCGCTGTCGCCTCAGAAAGCAAACTTCCACGGAACCACCCCGAACCCTCGGCAACGTCCTGGGTGCTCTTGATTACCGAGGGCCAATGTGAGCTCATCATTTTCTCGGTCCACCTTCAACCTCCCAGCCTTGGAATCTTCAATGTTCTTCATGAGATGTTCGGCCTTCTCACGTATTGTGTCATTTAAAAATCAACGTCCCATCCTCTTGGCTTAGGGAGCCTCCATGAGCGTAGTACCAATTTTTTGATCGTTCGGGCCATTCAATAGTTGCAGGTACGATTCCCCGTTCGATCAGATCTTGTTCCATCTTCCTCCACTTGGGAATTGCTGAGCCATACCCACCTCGCCCCAAATGATGGTGGTAGCCTTCTGACTAGCATTTGCTGTGTTGGTCGTGATCTTTTTCACACCGTCTTCACTCCTCTTATATTCAACAAATGCATCCCAGTGGTCCCTCAACTTTGGCCATGCGTTGAAGTCTGGAGTTCGGCCCTTCTTAATGTAGTGGGTATCCAGCATCTTCTTGAATGTCTGGAATTGAGTAGCCATCTTCTTCAGCGTCCACGCTTTGACATCCTTCTCACTATATCCTTCGGGGAATGTGAAATGTCTCTTCACGTCTTCCCACAGCATATTCTTTTTTCTGTCTCCGGGAGGGCGTACGGATTAGTGCTTCTGCCCTTCCATTCTCTGATGCTGATAGGCACGTTGTCCCGGACGATTGCCCCGATCTGACTCACGTACTTCTTTGCTACTTTCTCACGAGCAACCGGCCTGCCCTCTTCTGTCACTTCCGTGATGACAAGCCTCCCTTCCATCACCTTTGTACGACCTCGGGTCTTCTGCCCTTGCGTCGATCCGGAGGGCTAACAGTTCAAGATTCGTTAATTAGTACGTAGTAGTAACGGTGGCGTGAAACAATACAAGAATGGTTATATATACCTCGCCGGAACCTTCCGCCACGGCAAGTTGTTGCTGCGGCTGTTGCTCTTCATTCCCATCGGCGGACATGTTGAGGAACATGTCCGCCTGGGTGCCCTCTTTATCCGTGTATGATAGTGGAACGTTGTCGCCACTACCATCACCAGCGATTATCTGCTCCATGATATACCTTGCAGTCTCATCGTCTGCCATTTCAACTATTGATTGAAACATACATGGAATCATACATGACAGTCATACATGTATATAATGAAATCATAAAATAACATGAATCCTACAAAGTCCAGAATATTTATACAAATTTCTACGAATTTCTACGATATTCTACGAATTTCTAGCAATAACCACATGCGGTGCCTAGGTTGTGACGGCGGCGGTCAGGGCGGCGGAGGCGGGGACGGTTCCCTGGAACCACGGGCGGTGCCTAGGTTGTGACAGCGGCGGTCAGGGCGGCGCGGGACGGCGGGACGGCGTAGGCGGGGACGGTTCCCCGGAACCACGGGCGGTGCCTACTAGGTTGTGACGGCGGCGGTCACGGCGGCGGGACGGCGGAGGGGACACATATACAAAAATCTAACTTAAAAAAATTCTAACTTAAAAAAAATCTAACTTAAAAATCTAACTTAATTTTCTAACTTAACAATCATACTTAAAAATCTATCATAAAAATATAACTTAATTTTCTAACTTAAAAAAAAAAGGCCCTCCCGGCGTGCCCGCTGGCGCGGCGGCGGACCTCTCGCGCGCGGTCATCGACGGCGGCCGGGGCGACGAGGTGGCCGGGTCGGCGGGACGGCGGCAGCCGGGGCGGCGAGACGGCGGTGGCCGGGCGGCGGGACGGTGGTGGCCGGTGCGGCGAGGATGGCGGCCGAGGCGACGACGACGAGCCACCAAGGCGCGCGGGATGGCGGGACGGCATAGGCGGGACGGCGACAAGGCGGCGACGAGGGGTGACGAGGCGGCGACGAGGATGGAGGCGGCGACGAGGATGGAGCTGGTGGCCGGAGGCAACGAGGTGGGGGCCGGGCACGACGGACGAGGAGGATCGAGGCGGGCCGGCCGGTCGGGGCGATGGAGGACGACGATGTCTGGGCGCGGTTGGCGGCGGGACGACGACAGCCGGCGCAATGGGGGACGACGACGGTGGCGGCCGGCGAGGGAGGCGGACGGGCGACGACGGCGGAGCAGAACGCGCGGGACTTGGCGAAAATTTTGCTAAGTGTAATTGGCGGGGGGTAGAAGGGGAGTACAGTGCCTTTTAACCCCCCCCCTTTTATCCCGGTTCGTAATGGTACCCGGGACAAAAGGGTGCGTCCGCCAGGTGGGGTTGGGAGCGTACCCTTTTATCCCGGGTGCCACCACGAACCACTGTACTCCCTTCTACCCCCGCCAATTACACTTAGCAAAT
>NC_028451.1:22901514-22907560 GCF_000263155.2 Setaria italica | reverse complement strand
TAAATGAACTGGTATAGAATGAGTACAGTGCCTTTTAACCCCCCCCCTTTTATCCCGGTTCGTAATGGTACCCGGGACAAAAGGGTCTTTTGTCCCGGGTGCGTTTGGAGCGTACCCTTTTATCCCGGGTGCCACCACGAACCGGGATAAAAGGGGGGGCCTTTTATCCCAGTTGCAGTTGGCAACCGGGATAAAAGGGTACGTTCGGGCAGGAGACGAAACGTACCCTTTTATCCCGGTTGCCGTTTGCAACCGGGATAAAAGGGGGGCCTTTTGTCCCGGTTGCTGTTAGCACCCGCGACAAAAGGTCTTTTTTCCTAGTTTTGTTCTCCCGCCTGTTTTTTGGAAATGGATTTTATTTTATCTTTTCACTGCATTTCAGGATGAAATACAAAACCTTCACAGATTTTGTACATGCAAAAATATATTTAATTAACGAGTAATTTGACAATAAGTATGAATTAATCATTAATTCTATACCAGTTCATTTACCCTCTAAAATATTTATTTTACTGCATTGCTGTGATCAAGAAATTATTCAATTAAATAATTTCAATGCGCAGAAAAATCCATGTTTGTATGTGGTTAACATTGTTCATGTTTATCTAAAAAATCTTCACCTAACAAATTTAAGAACACATGAAACCATACATAGGGTAAATTACAAATTGTATCAATTAATTGTGGCGGATCCACTTCGGATCTACTGGTTAGACATGATTTAGCCGCCTAATATGCGACATTCATGCCTAAGCCCAATAAACACGAAGTGCCGTCGGATTTTTCCTCCGATTTAACCACTTGAATAGGACCGATTTAGCAGACCCACACAAAGGTAGCGATTCCAGAGAGTACAACAAGTCCACCAAGTTAACAAATTAACCACTGGATTTAGTTGCGAAAGGAACATCAGAGTTTTACAAGATTTCCGGAAAAACAACAGAAAATAAAAATACTAGCGGAAGCAATCGTCGGGGTCGGACGTCCTGGTGAGGCCAGCCGGGACATCACTAATCCCTCTCCTCACCGTTCGAGGAGGGATCCCACTCGACCGTCCAGCCCGGCGGAAGCTGGGGCGGCCAAGCACCAACAAGAGAGGGGTCGGTAGCAGCAGCTTCACCTGAAAAACAAGGGCCACAACAAGGCTGATCTACTAAGCTCAACAAGACTTAACCGATAGGAGTAAAACTACTCCTCCTTCTAGACATGCAGGGCTTTTTGGCTGAGGGGTTTGTTTGCCAAAAGCACTAAGTAAAACCCTATTTTCAAGTTTTAGCGCCGGTTCTAGGTTCATTTACCGGTCTAGGTTTTGCAACCTGTTCTAAGAAATCATAGAGTCAACAAGATGTGTAGATATATCAACAAACATGTCATCATCAGATTCCTCATTTACTCAGGGTGACATAGCGATCAAGCAATCTCAAACTGTGAGAGGCCGACGAATCGATTCGAGTTCTTTAACCATGCATGGTGAACCTAACCTCACGACATCCACGTACCCAGAGGTCGCTTCCTGTGTCGGCCTTCCCCATCAATCCCCTAACCTGTGTCGGGCCCATTTCCTTTGGTGCAAGGTTCCACAGACCCGGCCTCTGCCATTCTGGGGCCACGCATGCCACCACGTGCGACATCCAGCAGGGGAAACTCCGTTCCAAGAACAATGGGGCGACCGCTCACGTCTAGGTTCAATCCGGTACTAGGCTTCCTCATCCCATACTAAGTATGAGGCTAGTACTTTCAAACACTTGATCACGAACACCACCACTGTCGGGCCTTAGCAAGTTATTCGTAGACAGACGGGGCAAAAATCCGTCCACCAAAGAGTAAACAAAACCCTGCCCCGTCCATCGTCCTTATAGTTATAGCAAAAAGGTAGACATCCAACTCCTACAACTCGCGAGTGACAGGGAATCACTCGACTTTTACCATCTCCTAGTTAAGCAAGCAGCTACTCGGTCCAACAGCTAGTGTTCAGATCATAGGAAACTAGGTCATGCATCTAGGGTTTTAAACAACTCCTATACGTAAATGCACAAGCATGTCACAGAAGGCATGCGCAAGTTTGGTAAAACACGCAGGGTTTTCATGCAACCGGGGCTTGCCTTCGAGCAAAGAGGAATGAAACTGCTCGACTTCGGGGGCGACTTCGGCTTCAGCGGGCAGGAGCTCAGCTACAGCTTCGTCTTCTGGTGCCGGGTGTAGCTCGTAGAAGCCGTCGGCGAGGCACAGCTTTACACGAATGCAATGCAAGAGTTAGTTTTAGACGGTTATTTCAACAGCAACACTGCTCGCCTGAGCCCAGAAACTCGCGATAAAGGCCAGGAGGGTGGGGAGGTTCAAGAGAGCTGGTGAGGATCGAAAGGCAAGGGTCGGAAAGGAACTTATGATCTGATCCTTGAACTAGAGAATGTGGTATACTAGGGATCCTCAGACGCAAGCACTGAAGGGTTCCTAAGTTTTACACATACACCCTCGGGTTGAAGAAAAGATCACAGCCGAGCCCTCGGGCGAGGCGGATAAGGTCGGCGGGACAGATAGGGTCGGGCGAGACGGAACCGGGGTCGGGCAGATAGAAGGGGTCGGGCGAGGCAGACTGGGGTCGGCAGCGTACCTTCTTCCTGAAAGGAAAGCTTGGGGTCGGGAAGAAGCAGACTTGGGCGGAGGGACTAAAGCTTTGAACAAACGGCTAAGACCGGCAATGCTCCGGTGGCGGCGATGCTTCTTGTAGATCACAAGTAAGCTTTTACGCAGCACGAAGGAGCAAGCGGCTGGGTGACTTGGAGAACACTGACGGAGAAGCTGAGAGAAGAGTTCCTCAAGAACTTGGCGTGTGGCACTAGGAGCTTGAGCAGGGAGCGAGAGAATGGCTGAAGGCAACAATGGCGGAGGGAACTCTGGCGGGCTTGTGCATTCCCTTTTATAGCTGCTGGAATGGGGAAGGGAAGCAGCACGGGAGAGAGAGAAGGGGAGCGGCGCGAAGGCCGGGGAGAAGCAATGGAGTGCTCTGCCGGGAAGTCAATTGAGCAACGAGGGCGGTGGTGCAAGACTCGGGGATGACGCCAGCGGTCATTGGGTTCTGCCGTCAGGGCGGCGCAGGAGCGGGTATGCCGGTGGTTGAGATTTGGCGGAGGCGGGCGTCGTCGTGCGGGAGATTTGATAGAAGCGACTGGTTAAACGGCGCTAGGATTGAGGGCGCACAGGTGAGAAGACAGGCAGGCTGCTGCTGCGCGAGCGAGCGCGAAGCAACACTCTGTCGGGGCGGCTTCTAACGGGGCGGGAAAAGGAGCTGTCGCTGCCGTGGTCGGGGTTGGCTGTGGAGGAATCGTCGTGTAGCGGAGACCAGGCGGCGCGACTGAGATCGAAGTGACGGAAAACACGGGCGACATCGGGCTCTGGGGCTGGGATCTGGCGGTGTGATGATGGGCGCGGGAGGCGAGGCTCTGCAGAAAGGTGGCAGAGGGCTTCCGACGCCATTGGGGAAGGGGGCGCGAGGATCCACTCGGTCGCGAGCCAGAGACAAAACTGAACGGCGGCGTCGGAGAAGATGAGCCATGTGGCGGGGAGACTCTGAAGCGGGCATGCAACTCAAGTGCGCCTGTCGCGGAAGATCTGGGGGAAAAAGATCGCACGGGTCCACCGGTGGATAGAACGGGCGTTTGCGGAAGACTTAGAAGGATCCGACGGTGGGCTGAGCTCGCCGGGGTCGGGATCGGAGCGAAGCGGGGAGGGGTCGGGTCTTAGGGGTCGGGACCGGGCGGAAAGCTAAGCACTCAGGCGCGGTAAAACAAGACAGATGACTATGATCAAGGGCTCCGATTAAGATTAACTCGGGAGATTAGGGGTCGGTCGTCACATTAATACACAAAGGTCATGTACATTTAACGCATTACAATACAACGTTGTAAAATTTCTTCTTCACGAAAGTTCCATGATCATGATCGCGGTGTAAGTACAGAGCCTCTTCTTTGGATAGCAGGATGCTTGGATCAACTTCAACGGCGAATGGAGGCATGCCATCAAACTGATCATAATCATCTGATTGGTCTATTTTATCCTCGACTCCCACGATTTTTCTTTTACCTGGAAGAACTATGTGGCACTTTGGCTCCCATGTCTCTTCTGGATTCCTCTTGGGTTTGCTACACATGTCCTTCACATAGAACACCTGATGCACATCATTGGCAAGTACGAATGGGTCATCACTGTATCCAGTCTTGCTCAGATCTACTATTGTCATTCCGTACTGATCTTTGGTGACGGCAGTTAGCTTCACCCAATTGCAAAGAAATAGAGGGATGTACAGCGGTCCGTATTCGAGTTCCCATATCTCCTGTATGAAACCATAATACGACTCCTTGCTATTATTTCTGTCCATGG
Source organism: Setaria italica (assembly GCF_000263155.2). Taxonomy (NCBI): domain Eukaryota; kingdom Viridiplantae; phylum Streptophyta; class Magnoliopsida; order Poales; family Poaceae; genus Setaria; species Setaria italica. The sequence continues at coordinate 22,903,183 of NC_028451.1, read as the reverse complement.
CATCTATGCGGACACCACTATTCTGGTTCGTGCTTTTCTGGTCCTTGGCTCTCGTGTAAAATGTGTAACCATTTATCTCATAGCCTTGGAATTTGACGATTGTGCTAGCAGGTTCCCTGGCTAACCAGGCAAGCTGTGGGTGAATCTCAGAGTTACCCATAAGTTGTTGGCGCAACCAGGAGGGAAAAGTTTCCATGTGATGACGGGTAAGCCAAGCATCGGATTTGGTCGGGTTTTTGGAAGCTACCATCTGCCTGTGCTGCTCGATATACGGAGACACAAAGGATGACTGTTGTAGAACAGTGTAGTGTGCCTTGTCGAACAAATCAGTATCATTGCTCAAACTTGATTTCCTTCCAAGGGTGCCCATTCCTCGGAGCCTCCCCTCGTGGCGTGAAGTTGGAACCCTAATCGAGTCAATTGAATCAATGAAATCAACACAAAACTCGATCACCTCCTCTGTTCCATATCCCTTGGCGATGCTTCCTTCTGGACGGGCACGATTAAGAACATAGTTTTTTAGGACTGCCATGAACCTCTCGAAAGACCACATATTGTGCAGGTATACAGGTCCGAGAATACCAATCTCTTTTACTAGGTGAATCAGTAAGTGCGTCATAATATTGAAGAAGGATGGTGGAAATAACAACTCAAAACTGACAAGACATTGCACCACATCGTTCTGTAGCTTTGATAGCTTGGATGGATCGATTGCCTTCTGCAAAATCGCATTGAGAAACGCGCATAGCTTTACGAGCAGCAACCGGACATTTTCTGGTAGAACACCCCTCAGTGCAACCGGAAGCAACTGGGTCATCAACATGTGGCAGTCATGAGCCTTGAGATTTGTAAACTTCTTTTGTTTCATATTTATTATTCCCTTTATATTCGAGGAGTACCCAGACAGGACCTTCATACTATTCAAGCATTCAAACATGCTATCCTTCTCTTCCTTGCTGAGAGTGTAACTGGCAGGACGTAAGTAGTGCTGTCCATTATCTCTCTTTTCCGAATGTAGGTCATCTCGTTGCCCCATGGCTTTCAAGTCCTGTCGTGCTTCCAATGTATCTTTTGAGGTTCCATAGACACCCATGAAGCCTAGCACGTTCACGCAAAGATTCTTCATCAGGTGCATCATGTCTATTGCGTTGCGAACCTCTAGGATTTCCCAATAAGGTAGCTCCCAAAATATTGACTTTTTCTTCCACATGGGTGCATGTCCGTTATCGTCGTTCGGAACAGGTTGGCTACCAAGTCCCTTTCCAAAGACTACATTTACATCCTTCATCATCTCGAACACACACTTTCCATTACGGTGTGCAGGTTTTTTACGATGGTCTGGCACCCCTTTGAAATGCATCCCGCTCTTTCTCAGCTGGTGGTGAGCAGGGAGAAATCGATGATGACCCATATAGATGACCTTCTACAGTGCTTCAAGTACATGCTGTCTGTGTCGTCTAAATAGTGGGTGCATGCCCGATATCCCTTATTTGTCTGTCCCGAAAGGTTACTCAATGCAGGCCAATCGTTGATGGTTACGAACAACAATGCTCGTAGATTAAAGATCTCTTGTCTATCCTCATCCCACACACGTACACCTTCTTCCTTCCAGAGCTGTAAAAGGTCATCAACAGAATACAAAGCTAGATTAAATGTCGTTGCCGGGTTG
>NC_028451.1:22899654-22901243 GCF_000263155.2 Setaria italica | reverse complement strand
GCATCAACTTAGCATTCGCCTTCGCTGTCTGAACAAGCGCTTCAAGCATGGTATATAGGGAAATACCACATCACCTTTCGCGGGAACTCTCTTCTTGGGAGACTGGCCCTCGACATCACCAGGATCATCTCGCTGATCTTATACCGCAGGGCTTCGCAGACGGGACAAGCATCCAATTTCTCGTATTCATCACCACGATAGAGGATACAGTCATTAGGGCATGCGTGTATCTTTTGAACATCCAATCCGAGAGGGCAAATAATCTGTTTAGCTTCATATGTTGTGGATGGTAATTCATTATTCTCGGGGAGAATCTTCTTGACAATGTTCAAAATCCCCTAAAATGCCTTATCGGACACACCATTTTTTGCCTTCCATTGCACAAATTCTAGTGTCGTACCTAGTTTTTTATGGCCCTGCTGGCAACCTGGGTACAACAATTTTTGGTGATCATCTATCATGCGCTGCAACTTTGCTGCTTCCTTCTCAGTTTCGCAATCTCTGTATGCATCTCGTATCACCTGACCAAGGTCATCAGTAGGGCCATTTTCTGCAAACTCATCTTCATCAGCCTCGCCCATTGTAGTACCTGCAAAAGCTTGGCCTGCAACCCAGTTCGGAATGGTGTCATCTTCCTCCTCCTCCTCGCCATCTTCCATTACAACACCTAGTTCACCGTGCTTGGTCCAAACCAAATAGTTATGCATGAAACCGTATTTAAATAAGTGGCTGTGAATAGTCCCCCAGGAATCCTTTGAATATTCCTTCTTGTTATTGCATTGGAAGCATGGACAACATACGAACCCATTCTCTGGCTTGTTCTCTTTTGCCACTTCGAGAAAATAATGCAAGCCATCAATAAACACCTTGCTCCGCCTGTCTGCATTATACATCCATTGCCGGTCCATCTGCATCATATTACGCATGAAAATGGATTACACTTGACAATGGATTACGCGTGAAAATCGATTAAAGATCCAAACAACATGGTACAATACAACAACATGAAGATCCAAATACACATATTTAAATTAAAGTCCCAAACAACATGATACAATACAACAAGCCATCGACTGGTTATTATCAAGGAGGACTTTAAGCATCCTTGGACGGTGAAGACGAAGGTTCCACTGACCCAACCTCATCCTTAGGTTTATTTGTGCCGCCTGAAACGGTAGTACTAAGTGGACGTGAAACACCCGGGACTGAGGGTGGAGCATAACGACCACCAAAAGGAGGTTCCTGACCCACGGCAACAACTTCTTCATGACGTTGCTGCAAATAACGAAGCATTGCTTTTTCCAGCGCGCTCTTTTTCTTCGGCTTATGCTGAGGGCCAACTATGATTGGAACCTTCCCGAAATAGGAACCACGATCGCCCCCACCATCGCCACTTCCTCCAGTAGCAGAAGCCATCTATGTACAAAAATTATTACCTTAACACTGCATAAGTTGTTGAACTTGAAGACCGTGATCATCTCGCGAGGATGTCCTCAACTGGGCGGCACCGCACTTCGTCATGAAAGAGGTTAGATGCTACGGAAAAGGGGACACGCACAAAATGGGTGCAGGCATCCGGATTATGTAAA